>NW_026732010.1:52500-200000 GCF_028476545.2 Physella acuta
CCTTCTCTGCCTTTTGAGTAGTTTCCATTGTTCGGAAGTAGTAATTTACGCTATTTCGATTTCTCAAAAAACGCATGTGAATTTATAAAGTACTAATAATATTCCGCACTATTATACACATATTGTTTGGCGTTTACTTGGTGCGCAATTCTTTTTTCTACGAGATTTTATTCTATTCTAAAAAGTTTAAGTTATTAAGAATGGAATAAACTCATGTCAAGTTGCCATCCCCCGTTGTTATATATTTTTATGAATATTCAGGAACGTTTAAGGGAGATCACTCTCGGTTTATTTATTAAACATAGCACTATGTGTACATTGTTTGACATAGCCCTATGTGTACATTGTTTGACATAGCCCTATGTGTACATTGTTTGACATAGCCCTATGTGTACATTGTTTGACATAGCCCTATGTGTACATTGTTTGATATAGCACTATGTGTACATTGTTTGACATAGCCCTATGTGTACATTGTTTGACATAGCCCTATGTGTACATTGTTTGATATAGCACTATGTGTATATTGTTTGACATAGCCCTATGTGTACATTGTTTGACATAGCCCTATGTGTACATTGTTTGACATAGCCCTATGTGTATATTGTTTGACATAGCCCTATGTGTACATTGTTTGACATAGCCCTATGTGTACATTGTTTGACATAGCCCTATGTGTACATTGTTTGATATAGCACTATGTGTACATTGTACACGTACGAAAAGGTTCCAACCAAAATTATTTTGTTTTCTCAGATAGCAGGTTCAGCTAATGACGTCATCAGACATCCAGCCACAGAGGAATCATTGAGCTCAACTGTAGCCTCCAGGTACCTGACTCCCCTCCTCCCCTCCTCACCTTGATCACAGTGAGCTCCACGCCAGCCCCTCTCACAGTTCCCCCCGGAGCACAGGCCGCTCATGGCGTTACACGATTGGTTGTTCTTGCAGTGTCCACACGTCTGACGACAGTTGGCGCCAAAAGTAAACAGCTCGCACGCTGGGGGAACAGAAGCAAACCTTGTCTAACTTAGTCAACCCATGCTAAACCCAACCTCAGTTAACCCATGCTAAACCCAACCTCAGTCAACCCATGCTAAACCCAACCTCAGTCAACCCATGCTAAACCCAACATCAATCCACCCATGCTAAACCTAACCTCAGTCAACCCTTGCTAAACCCAACCTCAGTCAACCCTTGCTAAACCCAACCTCAGTCAACCCATGTTAAACCCAACCTCAGTCAACCCATGCTAAACTTATTACGTGACCTAGTGTGAACAACAAATGACGTACGTGTGAGACATTGGTTGCCATAGAAACCAGGGTCACATCCGTCTGAGCAACTTCCGGTCACGATGTTGCACGGCTGCTCGTCAAGACAATGGCCGCAGTTTTTGTTACAGTTGATGCCGTAGTACATGGGCTTGCACACTAGGGGACAATAGGAGGACATTAGGGGGACATTATATGGGCTTGTACACTAGTGGGACATTATATGGAGTTGCACACTAGTGGGACATTATATGGAGTTGTACACTAGGGGACAATAGGGGGACATTAGATAGGCTTGCACACTAGGGGACAATAGGTGGACATTATATGGGCTTACACACTAGGGGACAATAGGGGGACATTAGATGGGCTTGCACACTAGGCGACAATAGAGGGACATTAGATGGGCTTGCACATTAGGGGAAAATAGGGGGACATTAGATGGGCTTGCACACTAGGGGACAATAGGGGGACATTAGATGGGCTTGCACACTAGGGGACAATAGGGGGACATTATGGGACATGACATGGGCTTGCACACTGGGGACATGATATGGGCTTGCACACTAGGCGACAATAGGGGGACATCAGGGTGACATTATTTGGAGTTGTACACTAGTGGGACATTATATGGAGTTGTACACTAGTGAGACATTATATGGAGTTGTACACTAGTGGGACATTATATGGAGTTGTACACTAGTGGGACATTATATGGAGTTGTACACTAGGCGACAATAGGGGGACATCAGGGGGACATTATATGGAGTTGTACACTAGTGGGACATTATATGGAGTTGTACACTAGGCGACAATAGGGGGACATCAGGGGGACATTATATGGAGTTGTACACGAGTGGGACATTATATGGAGTTGTACACTAGTGAGACATTATATGGAGTTGTACACTAGTGGGACATTATATGGAGTTGTACACTAGTGGGACATTATATGGAGTTGTACACTAGTGGGACATTATATGGAGTTGTACACGTGACCTACTTTCCCCACAGTTGTACCCGGTCCAGCCGGCCTTGCAGCCGTCAAGACAGCGGCCGGTTGTCCTGTTGCAGCTATTTAAACAGCCAGCTGTACACCTGCTCTGGCAGTCCGCGCCCCACAGTCCTTCAGGACACTCTGAAACATTTCAATCACAATAAGGACATTATGAAACATTTCAATCACAATCAGGACATTATGAAACATTTCAATCACAATCAGGACACTCTGAAACATTTCAATCACAATCAGGACATTATGAAACATTTCAATCACGATCAGGACATTATGAAACATTTCAATCACGATCAGGACATTATGAAACATTTCAATCACAATAAGGACACTCTGAAACATTTCAATCACAATCAGGACATTATGAAACATTTCAATCACGATCAGGACATTATGAAACATTTCAATCACAATCAGGACATTATGAAACATTTCAATCACAATCAGGACATTATGAAACATTTCAATCACAATCAGGACATTATGAAACATTTCAATCACAATCAGGACATTATGAAACATTTCAATCACAATCAGGACATTATGAAACATTTCAATCACAATCAGGACATTATGAAACATTTCAATCACAATCAGGACATTATGAAACATTTCAATCACAATCAGGACATTATGAAACATTTCAATCACAATCAGGACATTATGAAACATTTCAATCACAATCAGGACATTATGAAAATGAGATCTCCCACGAGCGAGGATTAACTGGAGGTTTTAAATTTAACATTCATCCATGACGTCACTATGTCACCGTGACATGACTTGTTTACATTTGTTAAAAGAACTTCCGGACATCTTTTTTCTCTCCCGGCAAGTGGTCGACCAGCTTTGATGCACGTTGAGATTCGTGTCGAAATTGTGTCTGACATTTGACGGAATTTCCCTTGGCCTATCGACTTGAGCCGTCTGCAGCAAGACTTGCTAGCAGCTCTCTGACGTTACTTTAGCAGAAGATAAAAGCTGTTTGTCATTACCACAAACCCAAGTCACGTGATATTTTCGTGCGGCGAATAAACAGCGTCGGGTTTATTAAGTAGGACCTCACACGATACCCAAGACATGCTAAAACGATACCTGGAAATGCCCATACGATACCCAAGACATGCTAAAACGATACCTGGAAATGCCCATACGATACCCAAGACATGTTTAAATGAGCTGCTCACATAATTCCTAAGAGACTTAAAACGATACCTGGATTTACCAACACGATACTTATGAATCTTGAAACGATACCTGGATTTACCAACACGATAGTTATGAATCTTAAAACAATATCTGGAGATGCCGACACGATACCTAAGAGATCAACTCAGAGAATCGATTTTTGAACGTCTAGGTGGTCACCCAGCTGTATCTGACAGCTTATTCTCTTTCTGTCATCCCCCCCCCCACCCCACACTAAGGCCACGCCCCCACTAAGGCCACGCCCTAACTTTGCCGCCGATAACGCCCCCAGGTGTGTCTCGTGCAAAGTTCACCACGATAATCGCTGACATTTCGCGTACCGCACACCCACACACTCACACACCCACACACTCACACACCCACACACTCACTCAACCCCGACATTTTCTTACCTGCCCATTTATCGTGGAAATGATTTTCAGTGACAAGCTCTTTACACCAACATCACAACAAGCTCTTTACACCAACATCACAAGCTCTTTACACCAACATCACAAGCTCTTTACACCAACATCACAAGCTCTTTACACCAACATCACAAGCTCTTTACACCAACATCACAACAAGCTCTTTACACCAACATCACAACAAGCTCTTTACACCAACATCACAACAAGCTCTTTACACCAACATCACAACAAGCTCTTTACACCAACATCACAACAAGCTCTTTACACCAGCATCACAACAAGCTCTTTACACCAAAATCACAAGCTCTTTACACCAACATCACAAGCTCTTTACACCGACATCACAAGCTCTTTACACCAACATCACAAGCTCTTTACACCGACATCACAAGCTCTTTACCCCAACATCACAACAAGCTCTTTACACCAACATCACAACAAGCTATTTACACCAACATCACAAGCTCTTTACACCAACATCACATCAAGCTCTTTACACCAACATCACAACAAGCTCTTTACACCAACATAACAACATCACACATATCATGTCATACAGACGTCTACAGCTACATGTCATACAGACATCTACAGCTACATGTCATACAGACGTCTACAGCTACATGTCATGTCATACAGACGTCTACAGCTACATGTCATACAAACGTCTACAGCTACATGTCATGTCATACAGACGTCTACAGCTACATGTCATACAGACGTCTACAGCTACATGTCATGTCATACAGACGTCTACAGCTGCATGTCATGTCATACAGACGTCTACAGCTACATATCATGTCATACAGACGTCTACAGCTACATATCATGTCATACAGACGTCTACAGCTACATGTCATACAGACGTATACAGCTACATGTCATACAGACGTCTACAGCTACATGTCATACAGACGTCTACAGCTACATGTCATACAGACGTATACAGCTACATGTCATACAGACGTCTACAGCTACATGTCATACAGACGTCTACAGCTACATGTCATACAGACGTATACAGCTACATGTCATACAGACGTCTACAGCTACATGTCATACAGACGTCTACAGCTACATATCATGTCATACAGACGTCTTTAGCTACATATCATGTCATACAGACGTCTACAGCTACATGTCATGTCATACAGACGTCTACAGCTACATGTCATACAGACGTCTACAGCTACATGTCATACAGACGTCTACAGCTACATATCATGTCATACAGACGTCTATAGCTACATGGCATGTCATACAAACGTCTACAGCTACATGTCATGTCATACAGACGTCTACAGCTACATGTCAAGTCATACAGACGTCTACAGCTACATGTCATGTCATGTCATGTCATACAGACGTCTACAGCTACATGTCATACAGACGTCTACAGCTACATATCATGTCATACAGACGTCTTTAGCTACATATCATGTCATACAGACGTCTACAGCTACATGTCATGTCATACAGACGTCTACAGCTACATGTCATACAGACGTCTACAACTACATGTCATACAGACGTCTACAGCTACATATCATGTCATACAGACGTCTATAGCTACATGGCATGTCATACAAACGTCTACAGCTACATGTCATGTCATACAGACGTCTACAGCTACATATCATACAGACGTCTATAGCTACATGTCATGTCATACAGACGTCTACAGCTACATATCATACAGACGTCTATAGCTACATGTCATGTCATACAGACGTCTACAGCTACATATCATACAGACGTCTACAGCTACATGTCATACAGACGTCTACAGCTACATATCATGTCATACAGACGTCTATAGCTACATGGCATGTCATACAAACGTCTACAGCTACATGTCATGTCATACAGACGTCTACAGCTACATATCATACAGACGTCTATAGATACATGTCATGTCATACAGACGTCTACAGCTACATGTCATGTCATACAAACGTCTACAGCTACATGTCATGTCATACAGACGTCTATAGCTACATGTCATACAGACGTCTACAGCTACATGCCATACAAACGTCTATAGCTACATGTCATGTCATACAGACGTCTACAGCTACATATCATACAGACGTCTATAGCTATATGGCATGTCATACAGACGTCTATAGCTACATGTCATGTCATACAGACGTCTACAGCTACATGTCATACAGACGTCTACAGCTACATGTCATACAGACGTCTACAGCTGCATGTCATACAGACGTCTACAGCTACATGTCATACAGACGTCTACAGCTACATGTCATGTCATACAGACATCTACAGCTGCATGTCATACAGACGTCTACAGCTACATGTCATACAGACGTCTACAGCTGCATGTCATACAGACGTCTACAGCTACATGTCATACAGACGCCTACAGCTACATGTCATGTCATACAGACATCTACAGCTGCATGTCATACAGACGTCTACAGCTACATGTCATACAGACGTCTACAGCTACATGTCATGTCATACAGACATCTACAGCTGCATGTCATACAGACGTCTATAGCTATATGGCATGTCATACAGACGTCTATAGCTACATGTCATGTCATACAGACGTCTACAGCTACATGTCATATCATACAGACGTCTACAGCTACATGTCATACAGACGTCTACAGCTACATATCATGTCATACAGACATCTACAGCTGCATGTCATACAGACGTCTATAGCTATATGGCATGTCATACAGACGTCTATAGCTACATGTCATGTCATACAGACGTCTACAGCTGCATGTCATACATACGTCTACAGCTACATGTCATACAGACGTCTACAGCTACATATCATGTCATACAGACATCTACAGCTGCATGTCATCTATAGCTTCATGGCATGTCATACAGACGTCTACAGCTGCATGTCATACAGACGTCTACAGCTACATGTCATGTCATACAAACGTCTACAGCTACATATCATGTCATACAGACGTCTACAGCTGCATGTCATACAGACGTCTACAGCTACATGTCATACAGACGTCTACAGCTACATGTCATACAGACGTCTACAGCTACATGTCATGTCATACAGACGTCTTTAGCTACATATCATGTCATACAGACGTCTACAGCTACATGTCATACAGACGTCTACAGCTACATGTCATACAGACGTCTACAGCTACATGTCATACAGACGTCTACAGCTACATGTCATATCATACAGACGTCTACAGCTACATGTCATGTCATACAGACGTCTTTAGCTACATATCATACAGACGTCTATAGCTACATGTCATGTCATACAGACGTCTACAGCTACATGTCATACAGACGTCTACAGCTACATGTCATACAGACGTCTACAGCTACATGTCATACAGACGTCTTTAGCTACATATCATGTCATACAGACGTCTACAGCTACATGTCATACAGACGTCTACAGCTACATGTCATACAGACGTCTACAGCTACATGTCATACAGGCGTCTACAGCTACATGTCATGTCATACAGACGTCTTTAGCTACATATTATGTCATACAGACGTCTACAGCTACATGTCATACAGACGTCTACAGCTACATGTCATACAGACGTCTACAGCTACATGTCATACAGACGTCTACAGCTACATGTCATATCATACAGACGTCTACAGCTACATATCATAGAGACGTCTACAGCTACATGTCATGTCATACAGACGTCTTTAGCTACATGTCATGTCATACAGACGTCTACAGCTACATGTCATACAGACGTCTACAGCTACATGTCATACAGACGTCTACAGCTACATGTCATGTCATACAGACGTCTATAGCTACATGTCATGTCATACAAACATCTACAGCTACATGTCATGTCATACAGACGTCTATAGCTACATGTCATACAGACGTCTACAGCTACATGTCATACAGACGTCTACAGCTACATGTCATACAGACGTCTTTAGCTACATGTCATGTCATACAGACGTCTACAGCTACATGTCATACAGACGTCTACAGCTACATATCATACAGACGTCTACAGCTACATGTCATGTCATACAGACGTCTATAGCTACATGTCATGTCATACAGACGTCTTTAGCTACATATCATGTCATACAGACGTCTACAGCTACATGTCATACAGACGTCTACAGCAACATGTCATACAGAGGTCTACAGCTACATGTCATACAGACGTCTACAGCTACATGTCATGTCATACAGACGTCTACAGCTACATGTCATACAGACGTCTACAGCTACATGTCATACAGACGTCTACAGCTACATGTCATGTCATACAGACGTCTACAGCTACATGTCATACAGACGTCTATAGCTACATGTCATGTCATACAGACGTCTACAGCTACATGTCATACAGACGTCTACAGCTACATGTCATGTCATACAGACCGTTTGACCCACTTGAGCGACCCCCGCCTCCACTTGAGGCAATACGACCCCTCTAGCCCAGTCCTATCAGATATTCCTGCTGGCGTTATGACGTGTTATCAAACTTTATGGGAAAGGGGGGGGGGGAGGAGGGGGGAGGTTGCTACACAAAGTTCTACCAAAATAAATATGTCAACAAATTTTCTTAGAGAGGAGATCCGGTCCTTTGAAAATTATGTGTAACAAATGTCTTTTCAACACACGTCCTATATATTTCTGTATATTCGTTGACGTTTATTCATATATATATATATATATATATATATATATATATATATATATATATATATATATATATATATATATATATAATTTATTTATATTTCAATCAACTTAACCATCTGATAAAAGCACAGTATTTCTACAAGTATTTGTACTAGCCATCGGCACCCGTTACACGGGCAATTCTGGTGACTTTTAAATCTCTTTTCTACCCCGATTTTCTATTAGATATTTATCTCCGGGGAGCGGCATTTAAAACTGTCCGGAGAAGGGTGCGGGTTTGTGTGTGCGTGGGAGGGGGGGGGGGGGACGGGGTAGCGGATACCGGTTTCTTTATATTTTTGTATGAATTACTTTTTTCAATTTCGTTCGGAGGTGAAAGGGGAAGAAACGGTAGAGATGCCTGAAGAAAATGTATATACCTATGGAAAGTGAGTAATTAAATGAACTGTAATTCAGCTTTTTAAAAAGTCATAATCTGAAACTTAGGTAAAGAAACATTTTATTAATCAAGAGCAATGGAATGAAACGTTAAGATTTTAAAAAAAAGGGTTTTGTTTTATGTACTGTCTATGTTTATACTTGTTTAAAATAACATAGATTACCAATACCTATTAGAAAAATTAAAACCAAATTATATACAGTATTAGTCAACACAGTACTATATTAAATGCACTCGCTGATTAAGAGACTTAAAATTTTGAGATTTAAAAAGATTTCGTTAAAAACCTGGCTATTCAATGTAAGTTATGTTGTTTTTGTCTTTTAAAAACACCTATTACGGCTGAGCATGGGTCTGACCACACTATCCCTTCATATGCTGAAAACCATTAAACAGGTAACTCTACTTCACCTGTCCCGTTTCCCGCCAAGTCCCGATATGCAACTTTATTATTCACATATAAAAAAAACTAATTGAAAAAAAAATAATTTTAAGTTTGACTTAGTATGTCTCGAACCCGTACCACCCGCATGGTATCAATTACACTATCATCCCAGCTATTTAGACAATGTAAGTCTTATGAAGAACAAAAGAGGTACTTAAGAAACTTAACGTACGCGAAAAGGCCCAATTCTTTCAAATTAAATTTTATCCCAAATTAGCCCTTTCCATAGCTAAACAAACAAAGATTTCAATAAAATAATTATAATTAAGACCTGAAATAGTTTTGTATTGTTTTGTATTGTATACATTTCATAGCGTATGTAGATCTTAATCAAAGTTCAATTAAATAGTTCCTTTCTGTATATTTTAAAATCATGAGGCCATTAGTTTGTTTTCTTTCCTTAGTGTAGACATGTGTGACGTCATGGTTAATCGCGTTCTTGCAACAACTAAAAACACTTCCGGTTGCATAATTAAAATTGTTTTTCTACATTCAAATACACCTTTTACTTCTATATATAAGGATAGATCCCTGATTTGTCCTACATGTCTCACAAGACCAACTGAAAAGTTTGGAACACAGGGTCATTCTTTTGTCATCATTTAAACTAACCCTAACCCTAACCCTAACCCCAGGGTCATTCTTTTGTCATCATTTAAACTAACCCTAACCCTAACCCCAGGGTCATTCTTTTGTCATCATTTAAACTAACCCTAACCCTAACCTTAACTCTAACCCTAACCCTAACCCTAACCTTAACTCTAACCCTAACCCTAACCATAACCCTAACCCTAACCCTAACCCTAACCTTAACTCTAACCCTAACCCTAACCTTAACTCTAACCCTAACCCTAACCTTAACTCTAACCCTAACCCTAACCCTAACCCTAACCCTAACCTTAACCTTAACTCTAACCCTAACCATAACCTTAACCTTAACCTTAACCTTAACCCTAACCCTAACCCTAACCTTAACCTTAACCCTAACCCTAACCCTAACCCTAACCCTAACCTTAACTCTAACTCTAACTCTAACTCTAACTCTAACTCTAACCCTAACCTTAACTCTGACCCTAACCCTAACTCTAACCCTAACCTTAACTCTAACCCTAACCATAACCTTAACCTTAACCTTAACCTTAACCCTAACCCTAACCCTAACCTTAACCCTAACCCTAACCCTAACCCTAACCCTAACCCTAACCTTAACTCTAACCCTAACCCTAACCTTAACTCTAACCCTAACCTTAACTCTAACCCAAACCCTAAACCTAACCTTAACTCTAACCCTAACCATAACCTTAACTCTAACCCTAACCCTAATATATTGAGAATTGTGAAGTCAAGGGAACTCACTCTTCTTGTATTAGTCTTATATTTCTAATGTTGTTTTGAGTGATGTCCCTTGTATATATATATATATATATGTCATGTGACTTCCTGTTCCTGTTCGGTGATGGTAGCTGAATAAAAGACTAGTAAACAATCAACGTGGTTTTATCGTCAGTGTATCATTAATAGAAACATAAATCTATCACACTAACCTTAACTTTAACCCTAACCCTAACCTTAACCCTAACCCTAACCCTAACCTTAACTTTAACCCTAACCCTAACCTTAACCCTAACCCTAACCTTAACTCTAACCCTAACCTTAACTCAATTCCTAACCTTAACTCTAACCATAACCTTAACTCAATTCCTAACCTTAACTCTAACCCTAACCTTAACTCTATTCCTAACCTTAACTCTAACCCTAACCTTAACTCTATTCCTAACCTTAACTCTATTCCTAACCTTAACTTTATTCCTAACCTTAACTCTAACCCTAACCTTAACTCTATTCCTAACCTTAACTCTATTCCTAACCTTAACTCTAACCCTAACCTAAACTCTAACCATAACCCTAACCCTAACCATAACCTTAACTCTAACCCTAACCTTAACTCAATTCCTAACCTTAACTCTAACCATAACCTTAACTCTAACCATAACCTTAACTCTAACCCTAACCTTAACTCTAACCCTAACCTTAACCCTAACCATAACCCTAACCCTAACCCTAACCCTAACCTTAACTCTAACCCTAACCTTAACTCTAACCATAACCCTAACCCTAACCCTAACCTTAACTCTAACCCTAACCTTAACTCAATTCCTAACCTTAACTCTAACCATAACCTTAACTCTAACCCTAACCTTAACTATATTCTTGACACTTACCCTAGAGGCCACTAACCTGCATGACACTAATGAAAGGTGGGACCAAATCTGTTGACTTTTTTTCATTTGTTTTATGTAGGGCACTTGGTTGTGGTGTTGTATAAAGTAGGGCATGTGGTTGTGGTGTTGTAAAAAGTAGGGCATGTGGTGGTGGTGTTGTATAAAGTTGGGCATGTGGTTGTGGTGTTGTATAAAGTAGGGCATGTGGTTGTGGTGTTGTATAAAGTAGGGCATGTGGTTGTGGTGTTGTATAAAGTAGGGTATGTGGTTGTGGTGTTGTATAAAGTAGGGCATGTGGTTGTGGTGTTGTATAAAGTAGGGCATGTGGTTGTGGTGTTGTATAAAGTAGGGCATGTGGTTGTGGTATTGTATAAAGTTGGGCATGTGGTTGTGGTGTTGTATAAAGTAGGGCATGTGGTTGTGGTGTTGTATAAAGTAGGGCATGTGGTTGTGGTGTTGTATAAAGTAGGGTATGTGGTTGTGGTGTTGTATAAAGTAGGGCATGTGGTTGTGGTGTTGTATAAAGTAGGGCATGTGGTTGTGGTGTTGTATAAAGTAGGGCATGTGGTTCTGGTGTTGTATAAAGTAGGGCATGTGGTTGTGGTGTTATATAGAGTAGGGCATGTGGTTGTGGTGTTGTATAAAGTAGGGCATGTGGTTGTGGTGTTGTATAAAGTAGGGCATGTGGTTGTGGTGCTGTATAAAGTAGGGCATGTGGTTGTGGTGTTGTATAAAGTAGGGCATGTGGTTGTGGTGTTATATAAAGTTGGGCATGTGGTTGTGGTGTTATATAAAGTAGGGCATGTGGTTGTTGTATGTGGTTGTGGTGTTGTATAAAGTAGGGCATGTGGTTGTGGTGTTATATAAAGTTGGGCATGTGGTTGTTGTATGTGGTTGTTGTATGTGGTTGTGGTGTTGATACACACAAGACGTCACGTGACATTCTCAGATATTCGATGACGTCATCGGTTGTTAAATACAGGAAGAAATCCCAGGGAGAAATTAGTGAGCGCAATAGAGGACACTATGGGATTTGATAGACTGTTAGAGAGAACAAACGTCCTACAGGACAATGAGCGCAGCTGTCCTGTAGGACAATGTGACACCTTGTCTGTGGTTTGTTTGGATGCTGGACAAGCGCGGCGTTGTTTGGCCGTCAGATAGCGCAGGCCAGCGCACGTAGCAGTCAATGGCGCGACTTCTTGTACGTCCGCTCATAACGTTACGGGCGTGCTTGATAAGAACTTTGGGAAAACCAGACTGGGCTAGGGAACAGTTTCAGTGGAGCAAAAATATCGGTAGTGCGTTGTCTTGACTATAAATAGGATTGTAGGGGGGGGGGTTATCCTAGGATTGTGGGGGGGGGGTGTCTGATAGGTTTTACGATGGAGGTGGGGGCGTCGTCTGACAATAGACAGGTCGCTGACTTGATAAGAAACCCATTTAGTGGCCATTGTTGCACCCAGCTGAGAGCTGAGATACCAGTAATGGATTGGTGCAGCCCACAACGGGGCGCCGACACCAAATGTACTCCCACCCTCTCTTGAGGGGGGTCGAGGGGGGTGGCACTAGAGATAACACGTGTTTACGGCAGACGTGATATATTGGGTCCTGCCCCACATTCCATTACGTCCCAAAGTCTTGCCCGGTTCATGAATTTGTTCCGTACGACTTCACTGAGCCAGCTCAGCTCTAGAGGGTACCTGAGCCAGCTCAGCTCTAGAGGGTACCTGAGCCGGCTCAGCTCTAGAGGGTACCTGAGCCAGCTCTAGAGGGTACCTGGACCAGCTCAGCTCTAGAGGGTACCTGAGCCAGCTCAGCTCTAGAGGGTACCTGAGCCAGCTCAGCTCTAGAGGGTACCTGAACCAGCTCTAGAGGGTACCTGAGCCAGCTCAGCTCTAGAGGGTACCTGAGCCAGCTCAGCTCTAGAGGGTACCTGAGCCAGCTCAGCTCTAGAGGGTACTTGAACCAGCTCAGCTCTAGAGGGTACCTGAGCCAGCTCAGCTCTAGAGGGTACCTGAGCCGGCTCAGCTCTAGAGGGTACCTGAGCCAGCTCTAGAGGGTACCTGAGCCAGCTCAGCTCTAGAGGGTACCTGAACCAGCTCTAGAGGGTACCTGAGCCAACTCTAGAGGGTACCTGAGCCAGCTCAGCTCTAGAGGGTACCTGAGCCAGCTCTAGAGGGTACCTGAGCCAGCTCAGCTCTAGAGGGTACCTGAACCAGCTCTAGAGGGTACCTGAACCAGCTCTAGAGGGTACCTGAGCCAGCTCTAGAGGGTACCTGAGCCAGCTCAGCTCTAGAGGGTACCTGAACCAGCTCTAGAGGGTACCTGAGCCAGCTCTAGAGGGTACCTGAACCAGCTCTAGAGGGTACCTGAGCCAGCTCTAGAGGGTACCTGAGCCAGCTCTAGAGGGTACCTGAGCCAGCTCAGCTCTAGAGGGTACCTGAGCCAGCTCTAGAGGATACCTGAGCCAGCTCAGCTCTAGAGGGTACCTGAGCCAGCTCTAGAGGGTACCTGAACCAGCTCAGCTCTAGAGGGTACCTGAGCCAGCTCTAGAGGGTACCTGAGCCAGCTCAGCTCTAGAGGGTACCTGAGCCAGCTCTAGAGGGTACCTGAGCCAGCTCAGCTCTAGAGGGTACCTGAGCCAGCTCTAGAGGGTACCTGAACCAGCTCTAGAGGGTACCTGAGCCAGCTCTAGAGGGTACCTGAGCCGGCTCAGCTCTAGAGGGTACCTGAGCCAGCTCTAGAGGGTACCTGAACCAGCTCAGCTCTAGAGGGTACCTGAGCCAGCTCTAGAGGGTACCTGAGCCAGCTCTAGAGGGTACCTGAGCCAGCTCTAGAGGGTACCTGAGCCAGCTCTAGAGGGTACCTGAGCCAGCTCAGCTCTAGAGGGTACCTGAGCCAGCTCTAGAGGGTACCTGAGCCAGCTCTAGAGGGTACCTGAGCCAGCTCAGCTCTAGAGGGTACCTGAGCCAGCTCTAGAGGATACCTGAGCCAGCTCAGCTCTAGAGGGTACCTGAGCCAGCTCTAGAGGGTACCTGAGCCAGCTCTAGAGGGTACCTGAGCCGGCTCAGCTCTAGAGGGTACCTGAGCCAGCTCTAGAGGGTACCTGAACCAGCTCAGCTCTAGAGGGTACCTGAGCCAGCTCTAGAGGGTACCTGAGCCGGCTCAGCTCTAGAGGGTACCTGAGCCAGCTCTAGAGGGTACCTGAACCAGCTCAGCTCTAGAGGGTACCTGAGCCAGCTCTAGAGGGTACCTGAGCCAGCTCTAGAGGGTACCTGAGCCAGCTCTAGAGGGTACCTGAGCCAGCTCTAGAGGGTACCTGAGCCAGCTCAGCTCTAGAGGGTACCTGAGCCAGCTCTAGAGGGTACCTGAGCCAGCTCTAGAGGGTACCTGAACCAGCTCAGCTCTAGAGGGTACCTGAACCAGCTCTAGAGGGTACCTGAGCCTGCTCTAGAGGGTACCTGAGCCAGCTCTAGAGGGTACCTGAGCCAGCTCTAGAGGGTACCTGAGCCAGCTCTAGAGGGTACCTGAGCCAGCTCAGCTCTAGAGGGTACCTGAGCCAGCTCTAGAGGGTACCTGAACCAGCTCAGCTCTAGAGGGTACCTGAACCAGCTCTGGTGGGTACCTGAGCCAGCTCTAGAGGGTACCTGAGCCAGCTCTAGAGGGTACCTGAGCCAGCTCTAGAGGGTACCTGAGCCAGCTCAGCTCTAGAGGGTACCTGAGCCAGCTCAGCTCTAGAGGGTACCTGAACCAGCTCTAGAGGGTACCTGAGCCTGCTCTAGAGGGTACCTGAGCCAGCTCTAGAGGGTACCTGAGCCAGCTCTAGAGGGTACCTGAGCCAGCTCTAGAGGGTACCTGAGCCAGCTCAGCTCTAGAGGGTACCTGAGCCAGCTCTAGAGGGTACCTGAACCAGCTCAGCTCTAGAGGGTACCTGAACCAGCTCTGGTGGGTACCTGAACCAGCTCTAGAGGGTACCTGAGCCAGCTCTAGAGGGTACCTGAACCAGCTCTAGAGGGTACCTGAGCCAGCTCTAGAGGGTACCTGAACCAGCTCTAGAGGGTACCTGAGCCAGCTCTAGAGGGTACCTGAGCCAGCTCTAGAGGGTACCTGAGCCAGCTCTAGAGGGTACCTGAACCAGCTCTAGAGGGTACCTGAGCCAGCTCTAGAGGGTACCTGAGTCAGCTCTAGAGGGTACCTGAACCAGCTCTAGAGGGTACCTGAGCCAGCTCTAGAGGGTACCTGAACCAGCTCAGCTCTAGAGGGTACCTGAGCCAGCTCAGCTCTAGAGGGTACCTGAGCCAGCTCTAGAGGGTACCTGAACCAGCTCAGCTCTAGAGGGTACCTGAGCCAGCTCAGCTCTAGAGGGTACCTGAGCCAGCTCTAGAGGGTACCTGAGCCAGCTCTAGAGGGTACCTGAGCCAGCTCTAGAGGGTACCTGAACCAGCTCAGCTCTAGAGGGTACCTGAGCCAGCTCTAGAGGGTACCTGAACCAGCTCTAGAGGGTACCTGAGCCAGCTCTAGAGGGTACCTGAGCCAGCTCAGCTCTAGAGGGTACCTGAGCCAGCTCAGCTCTAGAGGGTACCTGAGCCAGCTCTAGAGGGTACCTGAGCCAGCTCTAGAGGGTACCTGAGCCAGCTCTAGAGGGTACCTGAACCAGCTCAGCTCTAGAGGGTACCTGAGCCAGCTCAGCTCTAGAGGGTACCTGAGCCAGCTCTAGAGGGTACCTGAGCCAGCTCTAGAGGGTACCTGAGCCAGCTCTAGAGGGTACCTGAACCAGCTCTAGAGGGTACCTGAGCCAGCTCAGCTCTAGAGGGTACCTGAACCAGCTCTAGAGGGTACCTGAGCCAGCTCAGCTCTAGAGGGTACCTGAACCAGCTCTAGAGGGTACCTGAGCCAGCTCTAGAGGGTACCTGAGCCAGCTCTAGAGGGTACCTGAGCCAGCTCTAGAGGGTACCTGAGCCAGCTCTAGAGGGTACCTGAACCAGCTCTAGAGGGTACCTGAGCCAGCTCAGCTCTAGAGGGTACCTGAACCAGCTCAGCTCTAGAGGGTACCTGAACCAGCTCAGCTCTAGAGGGTACCTGAGCCAGCTCTAGAGGGTACCTGAGCCAGCTCAGCTCTAGAGGGTACCTGAGCCAGCTCTAGAGGGTACCTGAGCCAGCTCTAGAGGGTACCTGAACCAGCTCAGCTCTAGAGGGTACCTGAGCCAGCTCTAGAGGGTACCTGAGCCAGCTCAGCTCTAGAGGGTACCTGAGCCAGCTCTAGAGGGTACCTGAACCAGCTCAGCTCTAGAGGGTACCTGAGCCAGCTCTAGAGGGTACCTGAGCCAGCTCAGCTCTAGAGGGTACCTGAGCCAGCTCTAGAGGGTACCTGAGCCAGCTCAGCTCTAGAGGGTACCTGAGCCAGCTCTAGAGGGTACCTGAACCAGCTCAGCTCTAGAGGGTACCTGAACCAGCTCTAGAGGGTACCTGAGCCAGCTCAGCTCTAGAGGGTACCTGAACCAGCTCAGCTCTAGAGGGTACCTGAACCAGCTCAGCTCTAGAGGGTACCTGAGCCAGCTCTAGAGGGTACCTGAGCCAGCTCTAGAGGGTACCTGAACCAGCTCTAGAGGGTACCTGAACCAGCTCTAGAGGGTACCTGAGCCAGCTCTAGAGGGTACCTGAGCCAGCTCTAGAGGGTACCTGAGCCAGCTCAGCTCTAGAGGGTACCTGAGCCAGCTCTAGAGGGTACCTGAGCCAGCTCAGCTCTAGAGGGTACCTGAGCCAGCTCTAGAGGGTACCTGAACCAGCTCTAGAGGGTACCTGAGCCAGCTCTAGAGGGTACCTGAACCAGCTCTAGAGGGTACCTGAGCCAGCTCTAGAGGGTACCTGAGCCAGCTCTAGAGGGTACCTGAGCCAGCTCTAGAGGGTACCTGAGCCAGCTCTAGAGGGTACCTGAACCAGCTCTAGAGGGTACCTGAGCCAGCTCTAGAGGGTACCTGAGCCAGCTCAGCTCTAGAGGGTACCTGAGGGTGAATGTGTGGGTGGGTGGGTGTGTGTGTGTGGGTGGGTGTGAGTGTGTGTGGGTGTGTGTGTGGGTGGGTGGTTGTGTGGGTGTGTGGGTGTGTGGGTGTGTGGGTGGGTGTGTGGGTGGGTGTGTGGGTGTTTTGTTGATATAGTGATGTCATGTTGCTCTAATCGTTGGCCCGCCGTCAGATGACAACTCTAGATGACAACTCTAGATGACAACTCTAGATGACAACTCTAGATGACAACTCTAGATGACAACTCTAGATGACACCTATATATGACAACTCTAGATGACAAATCTAGATGACACCTATATATGACAACTTTAGATGACACCTATATATGACAACTCTAGATGACAACTCTAGATGACAACTCTAGATGACAACTCTAGATGACACCTATATATGACAACTCTAGATGACAACTCTAGATGACAACTCTAGATGACAACTCTAGATGACACCTATTTTTGACAACTCTAGATGACAACTCTAGATGACAACACTAGATGACACCTATATATGACAACTCTAGATGACAACTCTAGATGACAACTCTAGATGACACCTATATATGAGAACTCTAGTTGACAACTCTAGATGACACCTATATTTGACAACTCTAGATGAAAACTCTAGATGACAACTCTAGATGACACCTATATATGACAACTCTAGATGACAACTATATATGACAACTCTAGATGACAACTCTAGATGAAACCTATATATGACAACTCTAGATGACAACTCTAGATTACACCTATATATGACAACTCTAGATGACAACTCTAGATGACACCTATATATGACAACTCTAGATGACAACTCTAGATGACAACTCTAGATGACACCTCTAGATGACATCTCTAGATGACACCTATATATGACAACTCTAGATGACAACTCTAGATGACACCTATATATGACAACTCTAGATGACAACTCTAGATGACACCTATATATGACAACTCATGATGACAACTCTAGATGACACCTATATATGACAACTCTAGATGACAACTCTAGATGACACCTATATATGACAACTCATGATGACAACTCTAGATGACAACTCTAGATGACAACTCTAGATGACACCTCTAGATAGAAATTCTTCCCGTTGTTTTCTCACCAAATGTTCTGGGAGTGGCAAGGTTCAAGGTTCAGGCAACTTATCAAAAACTTTCTCCACAAAATAAACCGGCGCAAATAATTGACTAGGTATAACATGAAACACTCCTACACACACATATATACACACACTCATACACTCTTTCACATGCATTCACACACTTACACTCACACATACTCATACACACTCTTACACACTCAATTGCACATAGACATACTCATACACACCTATTCACACACTTATAAACACTGGCACACACACTCACAAAC
Source organism: Physella acuta (assembly GCF_028476545.2). NCBI lineage: Eukaryota > Metazoa > Mollusca > Gastropoda > Physidae > Physella > Physella acuta. Next base: position 71,587 of record NW_026732010.1, read on the forward strand.
ACATTAACAAACACTCACTCACTATATTGGGGTAATTGATCACTTGTGTGAGAGTTGGAGCGGCTGGTGTATATTGTGGGGTTGACAAGTCTATACACATCTTATATATTGTGGGGTTGACAAGTCTATACACATCTTATATATTGTGGGGGTGACAAGTCTATACACATCTTATATATTATGGGGGTGACAAGTCTATACACATCTTATATATTATGGGGGTGACAAGTCTATACACATCTTATATATTATGGGGGTGACAAGTCTATACACATCTTATATATTGTGGGGGTGACAAGTCTATAAACATCTTATATATTGTGGGGTTGACAAGTCTATACACATCTTATATATTATGGGGGTGACAAGTCTATACACATCTTATATATTATGGGGGTGACAAGTCTATACACATCTTATATATTATGGGGGTGACAAGTCTATACACATCTTATATATTGTGGGGGTGACAAGTCTATAAACATCTTATATATTGTGGGGTTGACAAGTCTATACACATCTTATATATTGTGAGGGGGACAAGTCTATACACATCTTATATATTGTGGGGGGTGACAAGTCTATACACATCTTATATATTGTGAGGGGGACAAGTCTATACACATCTTATATATTGTGAGGGGGACAAGTCTATACACATCTTATATATTGTGGGGGTGACAAGTCTATACACATCTTATATATTGTGAGGGGGACAAGTCTATACATATCTTATATATGTTTTTGGGGTTCGGGGTTGGGTTGGAGACTACGTGTTCTATTTCTGGTTCACGAGATGGAATCTGTGCTGCAGCGATAGAATACAGACATACAATGTAAGGATTTGAACCCTCGCCCTCAATTGGGACCTCGGCCAGAGGATGTCAGCGCTAATTACTGGACGGGGAAGGGGTGGGGGAGGGAGGGGGGGGGGGGGGTTATAAGGGAGTGAGTAACGAACCGACTAATGAGCAATGAAGTGGTCAATTAAAACTACAAAGATATTTACTCATTGAAGGTAGAAAGGAAAACACTAACAATGAGTAACCAAAAATAGACATTAATTAATTGTCTTAATGGTTTGCATCATCAAGTAGCAATAATCAAGACATGGGGGGGGGGGGGGTTGTGTCATACAGATGGGGGGGGGGGGTTGTGTCATACAGATGGGGGGTTGTGTCATACAGATGGGGGGTTGTGTCATACAGATGGGGGGTTGTGTCATACAGATGGGGGGTTGTGTCATACAGATGGGGGGTTGTGTCATACAGGTGGGGGGTTGTGGGGGGTTGTGGGGGGTTGTGTCATACAGATGGGGGGTTGTGGGGGGTTGTGTCATACAGATGGGGGGTTGTGTCATACAGATGGGGGGGGGTTGTGTCATACAGATGGGGGGTTGTGTCATACAGATGGGGGGTTGTGTCATACAGATGGGGGGTTGTGTCATACAAGTGGGGGGTTGTGTCATACAGATGGGGGGGGGGGGTTGTGTCATACAGATGGGGGGGGTTGTGTCATACAGATGGGGGTTGTGTCATACAGATGGGGGTTGTGTCATACAGGTGGGGGGTTGTGTCATACAGATGGGGGGTTGTGTCATACAGGTGGGGGGTTGTGGGGGGTTGTGTCATACAGATGGGGGGTTGTGTCATACAGATGGGGGGTTGTGTCATACAGGTGGGGGGTTGTGTCATACAGATGGGGGGTTGTGGGGGGTTGTGTCATACAGATGGGGGGGGGGGGTTGTGTCATACAGATGGAGGGTTGTGGGGGGTTGTGTCATACAGATGGAGGGTTGTGGGGGGTTGTGTCATACAGATGGGGGGGGGGGTTGTGTCATACAGATGGGGGGTTGTGTCATACAGATGGGGGTTGTGTCATACAGGTGGGGGGTTGTGTCATACAGATGGGGGGTTGTGGGGGGGGGTTGTGTCATACAGATGGGGGGTTGTGTCATACAGATGGGGGGTTGTGTCATACAGATGGGGGGTTGTGTCATACAGATGGGGGGTTGTGTCATACAGATGGGGGGTTGTGTCATACAGGTGGGGGGTTGTGTCATACAGATGGGGGGTTGTGGGGGGGGTTGTGTCATACAGATGGGGGGTTGTGTCATACAGATGGGGTGTTGTGTCATACAGGTGGGGGGTTGTGTCATACAGATGGGGTGTTGTGTCATACAGGTGGGGGGTTGTGGGGGGTTGTGTCATACAGATGGGGTGTTGTGTCATACAGGTGGGGGGTTGTGGGGGGTTGTGTCATACAGATGGGGGGTTGTGTCATACAGATGGGGGGTTGTGTCATACAGGTGGGGGGTTGTGGGGGGTTGTGTCATACAGATGGGGGGTTGTGGGGGGTTGTGTCATACAGATGGGGGGTTGTGGGGGGTTGTGTCATACAGATGGGGGGTTGTGTCATACAGATGGGGGGTTGTGGGGGGTTGTGTCATACAGATGGGGGGTTGTGTCATACAGGTGGGGGGTTGTGGGGGGTTGTGTCATACAGATGGGGGGTTGTGGGGGGTTGTGTCATACAGATGGGGGGTTGTGTCATACAGATGGGGGTTGTGTCATACAGGTGGGGGGTTGTGTCATACAGATGGGGGGTTGTGGGGGGGGGTTGTGTCATACAGATGGGGTGTTGTGTCATACAGGTGGGGGGTTGTGGGGGGTTGTGTCATACAGATGGGGGGTTGTGTCATACAGATGGGGGGTTGTGTCATACAGGTGGGGGTTGTGGGGGGTTGTGTCATACAGATGGGGGGTTGTGGGGGGTTGTGTCATACAGATGGGGGGTTGTGGGGGGTTGTGTCATACAGATGGGGGGTTGTGTCATACAGATGGGGGGTTGTGGGGGGTTGTGTCATACAGATGGGGGGTTGTGTCATACAGGTGGGGGGTTGTGGGGGGTTGTGTCATACAGATGGGGGGTTGTGGGGGGTTGTGTCATACAGATGGGGGGTTGTGTCATACAGGTGGGGGGTTGTGTCATACAGATGGGGGGTTGTGGGGGGTTGTGTCATACAGGTGGGGGGTTGTGGGGGGTTGTGTCATACAGGTGGGGGGTTGTGGGGGGTTGTGTCATACAGGTGGGGGGTTGTGGGGGGTTGTGTCATACAGGTGGGGGGTTGTGGGGGGTTGTGTCATACAGATGGGGGGTTGTGGGGGGTTGTGTCATACAGATGGGGGTTGTGTCATACAGGTGGGGGGTTGTGTCATACAGATGGGGGGTTGTGGGGGGGGTTGTGTCATACAGATGGGGGGTTGTGGGGGGTTGTGTCATACAGATGGGGGGTTGTGTCATACAGATGGGGGGTTGTGGGGGGTTGTGTCATACAGATGGGGGGTTGTGGGGGGGGGGGTTGTGGGGGGTTGTGTCATACAGATGGGGGGTTGTGTCATACAGATGGGGGGTTGTGGGGGGTTGTGTCATACAGATGGGGGTTGTGTCATACAGGTGGGGGGTTGTGTCATACAGATGGGGGGTTGTGGGGGGGGGTTGTGTCATACAGATGGGGGGTTGTGGGGGGTTGTGTCATACAGATGGGGGGTTGTGTCATACAGATGGGGGGTTGTGTCATACAGATGGGGGGTTGTGTCATACAGATGGGGGGGGGTTGTGTCATACAGATGGGGGGTTGTGGGGGGTTGTGTCATACAGATGGGGGGTTGTGTCATACAGATGGGGGGTTGTGGGGGGTTGTGTCATACAGATGGGGGTTGTGTCATACAGATGGGGGGTTGTGTCATACAGATGGGGGGTTGTGGGGGGGGGTTGTGTCATACAGATGGGGGGTTGTGTCATACAGATGGGGGGTTGTGTCATACAGATGGGGGGTTGTGGGGGGGGGTTGTGTCATACAGATGGGGGGTTGTGGGGGGTTGTGTCATACAGATGGGGGTTGTGTCATACAGATGGGGGGGGGTTGTGTCATACAGATGGGGGGTTGTGTCATACAGATGGGGGGTTGTGTCATACAGATGGGGGTTGTGTCATACAGGTGGGGGGTTGTGTCATACAGATGGGGGGTTGTGTCATACAGATGGGGGGTTGTGTCATACAGATGGGGGGTTGTGGGGGGGGGGTTGTGTCATACAGATGGGGGGTTGTGGGGGGTTGTGTCATACAGATGGGGGTTGTGTCATACAGATGGGGGGTTGTGTCATACAGATGGGGGGTTGTGGGGGGTTGTGTCATACAGATGGGGGGTTGTGTCATACAGATGGGGGGGGGTTGTGTCATACAGATGGGGGGTTGTGGGGGGTTGTGTCATACAGATGGGGGGGGGGTTGTGTCATACAGATGGGGGGTTGTGGGGGGGGGGGGTTGTGTCATACAGATGGGGGGTTGTGGGGGGTTGTGTCATACAGATGGGGGTTGTGTCATACAGATGGGGGGTTGTGTCATACAGATGGGGGGTTGTGGGGGGGGGTTGTGTCATACAGATGGGGGGTTGTGTCATACAGATGGGGGGTTGTGTCATACAGATGGGGGGTTGTGTCATACAGATGGGGGGTTGTGGGGGGGGGTTGTGTCATACAGATGGGGGGTTGTGGGGGGTTGTGTCATACAGATGGGGGGTTGTGGGGGGTTGTGTCATACAGATGGGGGGTTGTGTCATACAGATGGGGGGGGTTGTGTCATACAGATGGGGGGTTGTGGGGGGTTGTGTCATACAGATGGGGGTTGTGTCATACAGATGGGGGGTTGTGTCATACAGATGGGGGGTTGTGGGGGGGGGTTGTGTCATACAGATGGGGGGTTGTGTCATACAGATGGGGGGTTGTGTCATACAGATGGGGGGTTGTGGGGGGGGGTTGTGTCATACAGATGGGGGGTTGTGGGGGGTTGTGTCATACAGATGGGGGTTGTGTCATACAGATGGGGGGTTGTGTCATACAGATGGGGGGTTGTGGGGGGTTGTGTCATACAGATGGGGGGTTGTGTCATACAGATGGGGGGGGGGGTTGTGTCATACAGATGGGGGGTTGTGGGGGGTTGTGTCATACAGATGGGGGGGGGGTTGTGTCATACAGATGGGGGGTTGTGGGGGGGGGTTGTGTCATACAGATGGGGGGTTGTGGGGGGTTGTGTCATACAGATGGGGGTTGTGTCATACAGATGGGGGGTTGTGTCATACAGATGGGGGGTTGTGGGGGGGGGTTGTGTCATACAGATGGGGGGTTGTGTCATACAGATGGGGGGTTGTGTCATACAGATGGGGGGTTGTGTCATACAGATGGGGGGTTGTGTCATACAGATGGGGGGGGGGGTTGTGTCATACAGATGGGGGGTTGTGGGGGGTTGTGTCATACAGATGGGGGGGGGGTTGTGTCATACAGATGGGGGGTTGTGGGGGGGGGTTGTGTCATACAGATGGGGGGTTGTGGGGGGTTGTGTCATACAGATGGGGGTTGTGTCATACAGATGGGGGGTTGTGTCATACAGATGGGGGGTTGTGGGGGGGGGTTGTGTCATACAGATGGGGGGTTGTGTCATACAGATGGGGGTTTGTGTCATACAGATGGGGGGTTGTGTCATACAGATGGGGGGTTGTGTCATACAGGTGGGGGGTTGTGGGGGGTTGTGTCATACAGATGGGGGGTTGTGGGGGGTTGTGTCATACAGATGGGGGGTTGTGGGGGGTTGTGTCATACAGATGGAGGGTTGTGGGGGGTTGTGTCATACAGATGGGGGGTTGTGGGGGGTTGTGTCATACAGATGGGGGGTTGTGTCATACAGATGGGGGGGTTGTGTCATCATGCGTGTATGTGTGTGTCTGTGTGTTATTGTGTGTGTGTCTGTGTGTTATTGTGTGTGTCTGTGTGTTATTGTGTGTGTCTGTGTGTGATTGTGTGTGTGTCTGTGTGTTATTGTGTGTGTGTCTCTATGTCTCTGTTTATTTCTGTATATGCTTGATTTTTTTAATTTACAAATATTTAACACGACAATGTTAAACCAAGTGACGATCATCCCATATTGGTGCGGTCGTCACTAGTCTTGACATTGGTTGGCCATCATTAAACATATTGTCACAGACTGTATAATTATGTATCCTTATTATATTGTGTTTTGCATGAATGAAGAGTACCTGGCTAGCGGAAGGACTGTCTGAGCGATCGTCATGTGTTTGTCCATGCTTTTGGGTGAGATCGCTCATTGTACGTAAGGGGAGAGAAAGTAGTGAATAAAAGGGAGAGCGAAAGGTGAACGGGTGTTGTGTGCTAGAACTTGAACCTGAGGACTGTGGCTGTGAATGTAGGATGTTACTACGACACTTTGTTTCTTGACTGTGATTGTACTTATACCAGTTGTGACCATGGATTTACTATGGATCTATTAATTCTCTGTACAAAGTGTAAATAAAGTTATTGTTTCACAGCCACTGTTGCTCGTGTTCCTGTATGAAACCCACAACAACAAAGAATACATGTTGTTACATATGGTGTCAGAAGTGAGCGTCTACTGTTACATATGATGTCAAAAGTGGTTGAAGAAGTGGTGCTACTGTTACTGATTCTACTGTTACATTGTCAGAAGCAATTGAAGAAGTGATGTTGTTACATTGGTAAATTATATTGAAGTCTGAAATCGTCAACGAAGTTACAGTGTTACTACAAGTGATCAAGAATTGTCACATTATCATTGTAAGCAGTTTTCAACGTTTTTGAAGTGGTCTTCCACTGTTTACCAAGTACGTCAAGTTCTTGAAAGTCATCTATCTACACTCAAGTCAGAAGGGTTGCTGTAGTCAAGTCAGACGTCTTGTTCAAGTCAAGTCATCAACGTGATAATTTTTATCACCTTATTTCGATATTGTCTCACCAATGTCGAGTAAATATCGTCTGTGTGTTTTTTCTGTTTGGATTTAGCCGATCAAGTCTTAGTGTTTCTTTTCTACTGTTTGGATTTAGCTGTTCAAGTTTTTTTCTATATGGATTAGCTGTTCAAGTTTTTCTACTGTTTGGATTTAGCAGATCAAGTTTATTTTTGTAACTGTTCCTAAACTGTTCCTAAAGATGTCTTATCTAAAACTGGACACATTTCTACTCTGTAACAGGCTACTAGAGCTATTTTGAATTTTTTCAACTTTTTGGAATCAACAAAGTGAACTATTCTTGTACTATATATGTACTATGAACTTTTCTTGGATTACTAGATGTCTCTAATCAACTGAACAAAGCCAGAATACAAGAAAGGGTATTGTAAATTAATTAACATTTATCTATTGTCAACTAATGAATTTATATTTTATGTCATAGAAAATATATCAAAATGTCATGTTTTGAAGAATATCTAGCACTAGCGAGGGCGCAAGGCATTAAGAAGATGAATAAGCAGATAGCCTGGGCAACCAATCGACTTGAAAAAGACATAGAAGAAGCAAAAGAAGCATGGGACGAAGAAACAGAACAACCCCGACGAGCTCATGGAAATGTATTGAGAGAACTAGATGATATGATAGAAATAGTGTGTAATAGATCAAGAGCTATTACAGACATGCATAAAGAAGAAGACATTTCAGAATTAGATAAAGTAGAAGAGACTGTACAACCAAAAGGAAAGCGGAAAAAAAGAAACAGAAAACAGAGAGCAGATAAAAGGGCTGAAACTATGGAAAAACAAGTTGGCCTACATGAACTAGCATATGAACAAGAACTATTAGAAATGAAAGCTATAACAGACACAAATGAACCAAAATTAGAAAGTGAACAGATAGAATTTAAAGCAGAACTTGAAGAAGTAAATATTGGCAACCTTTGGAATGAAGAACAGAGTAACATAGTCCAGGAAGAATTGAAACCCAAGGAAAAAACAGAGGGTGAACTTAATAATGATTTAAAGGTGACAGATACATTAGAATGTCTTAAGATTGACTCTTTATTGAATGATACGCAGGTACACGAGAATATTAGTGAAAGCTGTATCGTAAGTCCATCAGAGAATGGCAGTCAAAAAGAAATAAGTCCATCAGAGAATAGTAATCAAAATGATTTAATAAGCCCATCAGTCAATGGCAGTGATGATTTAATAAGTCCATCGGAGAATGGCAGGAATCATGATAAACTAATGATGATTAATGAATCAGTGAACTTAATAAGCCACAATAAAGAGAACGTACCTATTGAGGAGTTACTTAGAAATCTGGAGTCAAACTTTAAAGAAGATATCCTAGAACTCAAGAATAAATTTAACAAAGAAATGGAGAAATTAACACAGAAATTTATGTGTGAATTAGAATCAATAAAGAAGCACAAGGAAGTTAAGAAAGATGAAACAGTAACTAGAAACTACAATGTCATTAATGCACAGAATGAAAGTAAAAGAAATTTAGCAAATTATGAATACAGTCAACATGTTAATAAGAATGTCATTAATGTCATTAATGCACAGAATGAAAGAAAAAGAAATTTAGCAAACTATGAATACAGTCACCATGTTTATAAGAAGCCAAAATCTAGATGTTTTTACTGCGGAAAAACAGGTCATTACCAAAATCAATGTTGGCATAGGTTGGCAAATCAGAGAAGAAACAATTATGTACACAGAAAGTCATGTGAGAAATACAGTAATTTAAGAAATGTATCAACTTCAAATCAGAATAACAAAAGTGTGAATAGGTATACTAATGGAAGTTACCGACGCAACACATATTATGAGAGGCCAAAGCAATGCCATAATATTTATATTGAGTTGGTTGATGAACCAAACCAACATACACAAAGCAAGATAACCACTGACGTTGTTCAGAAAACAGAGGAGAATATTAAAACAAATGAAGTAACACAAGTTACACGAAATCTAGGAAATGATTATGGTAGCACAGCTAAAAGCTACAATTTGAGGGAGAGATGGCATACAGGTCATCGTCAACTGCACGAGAACGATTACTCATGCTATAGAGGATGCTAAGATTAAATTATCAATTTACAGTTTATTAATATTATACAGTCTGTAACTGTAATATATAAATATCAAACAATTTGTATCAGTAATATAAATTGTGTACTATTTCAAAAGATTGTAAACTGTATTATGTTAAACCTATTCTATACTATTAATTAACAGTGAATAAAGTAAATCAAGTAAAAGTTAGAGACTATTATTCCGCATAACAATAAGACGGAAGTCTCAATGATGAATTGTGTGTTAGCCATACCTGTGAAAGGCAATGTTGTTGTGTTGTGACCTAGATTTGTCTGAAATGGGTCAACTAGGGGAGACAACAAAGTATATTAATCATGCGTCGTAATAACATGCCTTGATGATAAGGAAGTTTTTTTTACTACATAGGATATAATTATTTAATTCATGAGTTGAATTAAGTCTTTGATAATTTCAACTATGTATTATAGTTTGGTAATTCACTAAACTCATTTGTCTTGTTTATACAATTACTTGGTAATTGAAATGTTTTTCTTTCTCATATTTGAATACATTACACATAATGCTTGTGCATTAGTCTACAAAGAATGTATTTTTCCATGTTTTTGAGATGCATAAAAATTTTGTTGTCTGGCACATGATCCTGCCCTACCAATATTGTATTTATAAATTTTGTTACACAAAATTTTAATTGAAGGGGGGACGTGTCACAGACTGTATAATTATGTATCCTTATTATATTGTGTTTTGCATGAATGAAGAGTACCTGGCTAGCGGAAGGACTGTCTGAGCGATCGTCATGTGTTTGTCCATGCTTTTGGGTGAGATCGCTCATTGTACGTAAGGGGAGAGAAAGTAGTGAATAAAAGGGAGAGCGAAAGGTGAACGGGTGTTGTGTGCTAGAACTTGAACCTGAGGACTGTGGCTGTGAATGTAGGATGTTACTACGACACTTTGTTTCTTGACTGTGATTGTACTTATACCAGTTGTGACCATGGATTTACTATGGATCTATTAATTCTCTGTACAAAGTGTAAATAAAGTTATTGTTTCACAGCCACTGTTGCTCGTGTTCCTGTATGAAACCCACAACAACAAAGAATACATGTTGTTACACATATGTTGGCCATCATTAAACATATGTTGGCCATCATTAAACATTTGTTAGCCATCATTAAACATTGGTTGGCCATCATTAAACATTGGTTGGCCAACATTAAACATATGTTGGTCATCATTAAACATGTTCTCGGGCAGATGAGGTTCGTTAGCTGGGGACAGCCACTCTTCTAGGAGAGACAACTCCAAAATTAAACAACTGCTGTCTTGTTGTTTGTTCTTGGTTGGACAAAGGCTATGGAAGCAAATCCAAAAAGAAAAGCAGGCTGAAATCGGAATCAATGGCCTCAATGGCGCATAACCAGTTGACACGTATACTTAATTGTGATGGAGGGGATCGCTTCCAACACCAAAATTAAGAAAGAAGAAGAAGAAGAAACATTTGTTGGCCATCATTTGACATTTGTTAGCCATTACTAGCCCATTAAAAATGTGTTCTGATAAGATTTAATTCCCTGTTAATTTGTCGTCTGCTAGACAGCGGATTGTCGTAATCTATGGAGGAAATGACGTCACTCTCGGCCTATTTAAATCTCATTTCCCTTGTTCGTCTCTATACCTGTTAGGAGGATGCTCGGGGATGGAGGTTGTTATAAGGTGGGGGTGTTAGGTGGGGGAGGGGGAGGGGGGGTGTTAGGTGGGGGAGGGGGAGGGGGGGTGTTATCTGGGGGAGGGTGTTAGGGCTCCAAAGTGAAAGTTGGCTAGTGCCGACATATAAGATGTCAGACAGACTAGACTCCCCTAGGGTGGGGCTAGTATTCCGACCAATGGGTATATCTTAGTGCAATTCATTATATGAATTTCTATCTTTTTACCATTCAACGGTAATGACCAACGTTGTATAATGTTGGAATCCTAATATATAAAAGCTCATGTACGCACCTCTCTCTCTATGTCTCTCTCTCTAACTCTCTCTCTCTCTCTCTCTCTCTCTGAAACATTTTTGAGGCTATGTGATCAGTATAGACAGGGGGAACAATTAGTTCTGCAAACAGACAGGGGGAACAGTTAGTTCTGCAAACAGACAGGGGAACAATTAGTTCTGCAAACAGACAGGGGAACAATTAGTTCTGCAAACAGACAGGGGGAACAGTTAGTTCTGCAAACAGACAGGGGGAACAATTAGTTCTGCAAACAGACAGGGGGAACAATTAGTTCTGCAAACAGACAGAGGGAACAATTAGTTCTGCAAACAGACAGGGGGAACAATTAGTCCTGCAAACAGACAGGGGGAACAATTAGTTCTGCAAACAGACAGGGGGAACAATTAGTTCTGCAAACAGACAGGGGGAACAATTAGTCCTGCAGACAGTCAGGGGGAACAATTAGTCCTGCAGACAGTCAGGGGGAACAATTAGTCCTGCAGACATTAACGTATCCTATCACCAGCCCCCCCCCCCCCTGATGCTGAGAGCGGATGTCTTGCAACATAAACTATTGATAAGGTCGTCTTGACGTTATCTCCAGCGACACCACTGTTTAAACAGGGGCTATTTTTAGACTTCATTCATTGGTTTTCAACCACCAGCTTTAAGGACCAATTCAACTGAAATTGAAGCAACTAGACGAGAACAGCTGACAAACTAGACGAGAACAGCTGACCAAACTAGACGAGAACAGCTGACAAACTAGACGAGAACAGCTGACAAACTAGACGAGAACAGCTGACCAAACTAGACGAGAACAGCTGACAAACTAGACGAGAACAGCTGACAAACTAGACGAGAACAGCTGACCAAACTAGACGAGAACAGCTGACCAAACTAGACGAGAACAGCTGACAAACTAGACGAGAACAGCTGACAAACTAGACGAGAACAGCTGACCAAACTAGACGAGAACAGCTGACAAAACTTACCCAGTGTGGCCGACCCCGACTCTCGCAGTAAAATCACCAGAAAAAACAAAACTCCTCTTGCCATTTTCAAGAAACAATAGGTTGACCGGTCGACTGTGTCCACGAGTGTCCACGTGTGTCCAAGTGTGTCCACAGTTGCCAACCGTGTGACTGACGCTTGATGACGCCTTCAATAAAACACTTGAGGTCACGTGGTACACTAATTGATGTGACGTGGACGGACTAATTAATTAGCCAGCTGGGAGTGAGACCAGATGTTAAATATACAATTTGTGACGTCATTGTTCCATGGTCACCTTTTGTCCTGTGTTCAATATAATTCAACAATTCATATTTGGGAAGAAATTTTTAACGGGCTACAAAATGTCCAAAATTTTCTAAATTTTATTTCATTTAGAATCTCCTTCGCTGCGTCATTTACCAAACCCCAACCCCAACCCCAAGCCCAAGCCCAAGCCCAATGGCGGTGTAAAAAAAAATGTCCCCTCCCTCATACAAGTCACTTGAAGCTGTGGACTGATCGCAAAAATACAACCCCGGGGGTGAAGTAAAAACCCGGGGGTGAATGAATGGACTCGCTGTTAGGCCTACGTGACTGTAGGACGTTCGTGTATAGGCGGGGTGCCCACTTGAGCGGCAGGTCACAGGAGGAAATACTCGCTCAGTAGCTGCACAAGTTGGGCTGTGAAAATATCTCTTGTATCGGACAGTACCGCCCCCACCCCCTACACACTATTACGGAGGGGAGTACGGAAAGAGTCATCAATGAAAGAGTCATCAATGAAAGAGTCATCAATGAAAGAGTCATCAATGAAAGAGTCATCAATGAAAGAGTCCCCAGTGAAAGAGTCATCAATGAAAGAGTCCCCAGTGAAAGAGTCATCAATGAAAGAGTCCCCAGTGAAAGAGTCATCAATGAAAGAGTCCCCAGTGAAAGAGTCATCAATGAAAGAGTCCCCAGTGAAAGAGTCATCAATGAAAGAGTCCCAAGTGAAAGAGTCATCAATGAAAGAGCCATCAATGAAAGAGTCATCAATGAAAGAGTCATCAATGAAAGAGTCATCAATGAAAGAGTCGTCAATGGCTCCAGTGGCCAGCGAATGGAGTAACAAGCGCCTGGATGTGGCGATGTGGCGATGTGGCGATGTGGCGATGTGGCGATGTGGCGATGTGGCGATGTGGGATAGGACTTGTTGGGTGTACAGTGTACGTGAATGAGGGGAAGATAATCCTGTGTTGTCTTGATTTACTAGCAAACTATCACCTGTCAATTGATTCTCGCTCTCTCTCTCTCGCTCTCGGTCTCTCTCGCGATATATATATATATATATATATATATATATATATATATATATATATATATATATATATATATATATATATATATATATATGATTTGTTATTTAAAATTAATAGCTTTAAATATGAAACAATATTTATTCATATAAAAACATAGACATGTTTCGCCAGAATAGTAAAATTAGTAATCAAATAATATTATTCTAGGACTATCTCAATTCACTTTAGAAGCTGTTCATTTTTACTTTCTCGTATATACGTATAAGTATAGAGAAAGTCTTGCAATCGTGCACAAAAAAAATCGAGATTTTTACAAATCTCGACGTTTTACACCTCACTGATACGGAAAAACATAATTTTGCAATCTTGTCCGTATGTCTGTGTGTCTGTCTGTGTGTCTGTCTGTCTGTGTAAACACGATAACTTGAGTACCGTTACAGCTAGGTTGATGAAATTTCATATATAAGTATTTTATTAAAATCGTAGATCCTGATCAACTTTTGAGCGATTTCCGATAACCGGAAGTGGTACTTTTTCTACTTTGAATTTTCAAAAGCCTATAACTTGAGTACTATTTCAGATAGATAAATGAAATTTCACAAGTACGTAAATGATCTAATGCTCTATCTTTTTTCAAATTTTGAGTAATTTCCGTTGACCGGAAGTACTAATTTACGCTATTTCCGATTTCTCAAAAAACGCATGTAAATTTATAAAGTACTAATAATATTGCGCACTATTATGCACATTTTGTTTAGGCATTCGCTTGGTGCGCAATTCTTTTTTCTATGAGATTCTATTTTTAAAAGTTTAAGTAATTAAAAATCATGTCTATATTCCAAGTTATATAAGAATATTCGAGAAAGTTTAGGGGAGATCACTCCCGGTTTATTATTTTATTTTTTCTTTACGGATATCACCGGCTCAGGAGGTGTCTTCCATTAGCCAGTCAGGCCTCAACAATGCAAACGCCGACTAACTGGCTTGGATATCGGTGTGAATAACTGGCATAGTTCGCTTCTATCCTTTGGTTCTCACCAGACTTATCTTCCATCGCACTGAACGCAGGGTCAAGTCGTAACCCACCGTCCAGTAAAAATGAAATGATATAATATTTGTGCAAAGAGCTGGAGAGCCGTATACTGGACGACAAAAGAGCCGCAGGTGGCCGACCCCTGCCCTATACCTATGCCTATACATATATATATACGCTAATCGAAGTCGAGTATTTTAAAAATCTGAATGTCACATAAACAACAATTTGACAATAGTAAATCGTGATGAAATGTATATATATATATATATATATATATATATATATATATATATATATATATATATATATATATATATATATATATATATATATATATATGTAAGTATACATTGATGTAAGAATGAATATATCTATACACGTATATGTATTCCTACATGTATATATGCAGGTATATATTTGAATGGATGAGTAGCCTATACTTACATGTGTGATGTTGTTCCGTGTGTGTCAACTTGCTGTAAGTAACGTCTGCTAGTCAAGCCGTCTGCTAGTGAGGTATCGTGCTAGAGGGCCGCGCGGTGAGACAAAAACCTTGTGTGAGAACAACTCAGCGGCAGATAAGGCGGCGTTAGATGGGAGCAGCTCGGCTCTGGTTGCCCCCCCCCCCCCCCCTCCAGCAAGCTGCGTCATCACACGCTACAGTTGTACGCTACAAAAGATCATTTGTTCTGGCCTCAGCGGATTACCTGCGGGCCTCGATTCAGTTTTAAAGGCCAATAACTCTTAATATCTCCAGCAAGCCAGGTTTTAACGGTGTGTACATGGGTACAGAGTTTCTTTCTGGCACATTAGCCGGGGGCGTCATTCCTTCCCCCCCCCTCCCCCCCGACGAAATAGGAAAAGATTAAAATAAAATTCGAGTGTCTTCCCCCCCCCCCCCCCCACCCGTCTGGAGAAAAATGTTTGTGAGAATACCAGTTCGACTAGAATGTCTTGTTGTGATCGTTTCCATGGAAACACTAGATCTCTCTCTTATGCTAACAATATCACAGAGAAACAACATCTTAAAACTTTCAATATCGGCCTTCTGTGGGCAACTTAAAACTTTCTATATTGGCCTTTGTAGGCAACTTAAAACTTTCAATATCGGCCTTTGTAGGCAACTTTTGTAGGCACTGTATGTACGTGAGTGACGTGAGTGACGTGAGTGACGTGAGTGTGACCTTTTCACTTTCATTTAGGTGAGCGAACTCTCATAACTATATAAGCATCAACTTTGTATACACGTGAGAAAGAACCCTTGTTACAAAGTTCTGTATTAAAATGTTTCTCCCAAAGTTCTGTATTACAATGTTTCTCCCAAAGTTCTGTATTAAAATGTTTCTCCCAAAGTTCTGTATTACAATGTTTCTCCCAAAGCTCTGTATTACAATGTTTCTCCCAAAGTTCTGTATTAAAATGTTTCTCCCAAAGTTCTGTATTAAAATGTTTCTCCCAAAGTTCTGTATAAAAATGTTTCTCCCAAAGTTCTGTATTACAATGTTTCTCCCAAAGTTCTGTATTACAATGTTTCTCCCAAAGTTCTGTATTACAATGTTTCTCCCAAAGTTCTGTATTAAAATGTTTCTCCCAAAGTTCTGTATTAAAATGTTTCTCCCAAAGTTCTGTATTAAAATGTTTCTCCCAAAGTTCTGTATTACAATGTTTCTCCCAAAGTTCTGTATTACAATGTTTCTCCCAAAGTTCTGTATTAAAATGTTTCTCCCAAAGTTCTGTATTAAAATGTTTCTCCCAAAGTTCTGTATTAAAATGTTTCTCCCAAAGTTCTGTATTACAATGTTTCTCCCAAAGTTCTGTATTACAATGTTTCTCCCAAAGTTCTGTATTACAATGTTTCTCCCAAAGTTCTGTATTAAAATGTTTCTCCCAAAGTTCTGTATTAAAATGTTTCTCCCAAAGTTCTGTATTAAAATGTTTCTCCCAAAGTTCTGTATTACAATGTTTCTCCCAAAGTTCTGTATTACAATGTTTCTCCCAAAGTTCTGTATTACACTGTTTCTCCCAAAGTTCTGTATTAAAATGTTTCTCCCAAAGTTCTGTATTAAAATGTTTCTCCCAAAGTTCTGTATTAAAATGTTTCTCCCAAAGTTCTGTATTACAATGTTTCTCCCAAAGTTCTGTATTAAAATGTTTCTCCCAAAGTTCTGTATTAAAATGTTTCTCCCAAAGTTCTGTATTAAAATGTTTCTCCCAAAGTTCTGTATTAAAATGTTTCTCCCAAAGTTCTGTATTACAATGTTTCTCCCAAAGTTCTGTATTACAATGTTTCTCCCAAAGTTCTGTATTACAATGTTTCTCCCAAAGTTCTGTATTAAAATGTTTCTCCCAAAGTTCTGTATTAAAATGTTTCTCCCAAAGTTCTGTATTAAAATGTTTCTCCCAAAGCTCTGTATTACAATGTTTCTCCCAAAGTTCTGTATTAAAATGTTTCTCCCAAAGTTCTGTATTAAAATGTTTCTCCCAAAGTTCTGTATTAAAATGTTTCTCCCAAAGTTCTGTATTACAATGTTTCTCCCAAAGTTCTGTATTACAATGTTTCTCCCAAAGTTCTATATTACAATGTTTCTCCCAAAGTTCTGTATTAAAATGTTTCTCCCAAAGTTCTGTATTACAATGTTTCTCCCAAAGTTCTGTATTAAAATGTTTCTCCCAAAGTTCTGTATTAAAATGTTTCTCCCAAAGTTCTGTATTAAAATGTTTCTCCCAAAGCTCTGTATTACAATGTTTCTCCCAAAGTTCTGTATTAAAATGTTTCTCCCAAAGTTCTGTATTAAAATGTTTCTCCCAAAGTTCTGTATTAAAATGTTTCTCCCAAAGTTCTGTATTACAATGTTTCTCCCAAAGTTCTGTATTACAATGTTTCTCCCAAAGTTCTGTATTACAATGTTTCTCCCAAAGTTCTGTATTAAAATGTTTCTCCCAAAGTTCTGTATTAAAATGTTTCTCCCAAAGTTCTGTATTAAAATGTTTCTCCCAAAGTTCTGTATTACAATGTTTCTCCCAAAGTTCTGTATTACAATGTTTCTCCCAAAGTTCTGTATTACAATGTTTCTCCCAAAGTTCTGTATTAAAATGTTTCTCCCAAAGTTCTGTATTACAATGTTTCTCCCAAAGTTCTGTATTAAAATGTTTCTCCCAAAGTTCTGTATTAAAATGTTTCTCTCAAAGTTCTGTATTAAAATGTTTCTCCCAAAGTTCTGTATTAAAATGTTTCTCCCAAAGTTCTGTATTAAAATGTTCTCCCAAAGCTCTGTATTAAAATGTTTCTCCCAAAGTTCTGTATTAAAATGTTTCTCCCAAAGTTCTGTATTAAAATGTTTCTCCCAAAGTTCTGTATTAAAATGTTTCTCCCAAAGTTCTGTATTACAATGTTTCTCCCAAAGTTCTGTATTAAAATGTTTCTCCCAAAGTTCTGTATTAAAATGTTTCTCCCAAAGTTCTGTATTACAATGTTTCTCCCAAAGTTCTGTATTAAAATGTTTCTCCCAAAGTTCTGTATTACAATGTTTCTCCCAAAGTTCTGTATTACAATGTTTCTCCCAAAGTTCTGTATTACAATGTTTCTCCCAAAGTTCTGTATTAAAATGTTTCTCCCAAAGTTCTGTATTACAATGTTTCTCCCAAAGTTCTGTATTAAAATGTTTCTCCCAAAGTTCTGTATTACAATGTTTCTCCCAAAGTTCTGTATTACAATGTTTCTCCCAAAGTTCTGTATTACAATGTTTCTCCCAAAGTTCTGTATTAAAATGTTCTCCCAAAGCTCTGTATTAAAATGTTTCTCCCAAAGTTCTGTATTACAATGTTTCTCCCAAAGTTCTGTATTACAATGTTTCTCCCAAAGTTCTGTATTAAAATGTTTCTCCCAAAGTTCTGTATTACAATGTTTCTCCCAAAGTTCTGTATTACAATGTTTCTCCCAAAGTTCTGTATTAAAATGTTTCTCTCAAAGTTCTGTATTAAAATGTTTCTCCCAAAGTTCTGTATTAAAATGTTTCTCCCAAAGTTCTGTATTAAAATGTTCTCCCAAAGCTCTGTATTAAAATGTTTCTCCCAAAGTTCTGTATTAAAATGTTTCTCCCAAAGTTCTGTATTAAAATGTTTCTCCCAAAGTTCTGTATTAAAATGTTTCTCCCAAAGTTCTGTATTAAAATGTTTCTCCCAAAGTTCTGTATTAAAATGTTTCTCCCAAAGTTCTGTATTAAAATGTTTCTCCCAAAGTTCTGTATTAAAATGTTTCTCCCAAAGTTCTGTATTAAAATGTTTCTCCCAAAGTTCTGTATTAAAATGTTTCTCCCAAAGCTCTGTATTAAAATGTTTCTCCCAAAGTTCTGTATTAAAATGTTTCTCCCAAAGTTCTGTATTAAAATGTTTCTCCCAAAGCTCTGTATTAAAATGTTTCTCCCAAAGTTCTGTATTAAAATGTTTCTCCCAAAGCTCTGTATTAAAATGTTTCTCCCAAAGTTCTGTATTAAAATGTTTCTCCCAAAGTTCTGTATTACAATGTTTCTCCCAAAGTTCTGTATTAAAATGTTTCTCCCAAAGTTCTGTATTAAAATGTTTCTCCCAAAGTTCTGTATTAAAATGTTTCTCCCAAAGTTCTGTATTAAAATGTTTCTCCCAAAGTTCTGTATTAAAATGTTTCTCCCAAAGTTCTGTATTAAAATGTTTCTCCCAAAGTTCTGTATTAAAATGTTTCTCCCAAAGTTCTGTATTAAAATGTTTCTCCCAAAGTTCTGTATTAAAATGTTTCTCCCAAAGTTCTGTATTACAATGTTTCTCCCAAAGTTCTGTATTAAAATGTTTCTCCCAAAGTTCTGTATTAAAATGTTTCTCCCAAAGTTCTGTATTAAAATGTTTCTCCCAAAGTTCTGTATTAAAATGTTTCTCCCAAAGTTCTGTATTAAAATGTTTCTCCCAAAGTTCTGTATTAAAATGTTTCTCCCAAAGTTCTGTATTAAAATGTTTCTCCCAAAGTTCTGTATTAAAATGTTTCTCCCAAAGTTCTGTATTAAAATGTTTCTCCCAAAGTTCTGTATTAAAAAAATTTTTAAGCCCGGAGTATGGCGGAACATTCGTGCTTTTGTTTGGCTGACTGATGTATGTATGTAACAGTATAGAAAGACGAATGTGTTATGTAATACAAGTTGTTTAGCGACCCAAAAGTTTAGCGACCCAAAAGTTTAGCGACCCAAAAGTTTAGCGACCCAAAAGTTTAGCGACCCAAAAGTTTAGCGACCAAGAAGTTTAGCGACCCAAAAGTTTTGCGACCCAGAAGTTTAGCGACCCAAAAGTTTAGCGACCCAAAAGTTTAGCGACCCAAAAGTTTAGCGACCCAAAAGTTTAGCGACCCAAAAGTTTAGCGACCCAAAAGTTTAGCGACCCAAAAGTTTAGCGACCAAGAAGTTTAGCGACCCAAAAGTTTTGCGACCCAGAAGTTTAGCGACCCAAAAGTTTAGCGACCCAAAAGTTTAGCGACCCAAAAGTTTAGCGACCCAAAAGTTTAGCGACCCAAAAGTTTAGCGACCCAGAAGTTAAGCGACCCAGAAGTTTAGCGACCCAAAAGTTTAGCGACCCAAAAGTTTAGCGACCCAAAAGTTTAGCGACCCAAAAGTTTAGCGACCCAAACGATTAGCGACCCAGAAGTGCAGTCGGGTTGACGTCACTTTGGTTCCGTGGGAAAACAGCTTGAGTTATTTATAGATGTCAAGGGGCGGCCATCTTGGATGATCATTTGATTGAATCTCTGACAGCTGGAAACCACAACTTCCGGCTCGGACGCGGGCAGTAGCACTCACCACTGGAAGTAGCACTCACCACTGGCACTGGCAGTAGCACTCACCACTGGCAGTAGCACTCACCACAGTAGCACTCACCACTGGCAGTAGCACTCACCACTGGCAGTAGCACTCACCACTGGCAGTAGCAGTAGCACTCACCACTGGCAGTAGCACTCACCACTGGCAGTAGCACTCACCACTGGCAGTAGCACTCACCACTGGCAGTAGCAGTAGCACTCACCACTGGCAGTAGCACTCACCACTGGCACTGGCAGTAGCACTCACCACTGGCAGTAGCACTCACCACTGGCAGTAGCACTCACCACTGGCACTGGCAGTAGCACTCACCACTGGCAGTAGCACTCACCACTGGCAGTAGCACTCACCACTGGCACTGGCAGTAGCACTCACCACTGGCAGTAGCACTCACCACTGGCAGTAGCACTCACCACTGGCACTGGCAGTAGCACTCACCACTGGCACTGGCAGTAGCACTCACCACTGGCAGTAGCACTCACCACTGGCAGTAGCAGTAGCACTCACCACTGGCAGTAGCACTCACCACTGGCACTGGCAGTAGCACTCACCACTGGCACTGGCAGTAGCACTCACCACTGGCAGTAGCACTCACCACTGGCAGTAGCACTCACCACTGGCAGTAGCACTCACCACTGGCACTGGCAGTAGCACTCACCACTGGCAGTAGCACTCACCACTGGCAGTAGCACTCACCACTGGCAGTAGCACTCACCACTGGCAGTAGCACTCACCACTGGCAGTAGCACTCACCACTGGCAGTAGCACTCACCACTGGCAGTAGCACTCACCACTGGCAGTAGCACTCACCACTGGCAGTAGCACTCACCACTGGCAGTAGCAGTAGCACTCACCACTGGCAGTAGCACTCACCACTGGCAGTAGCAGTAGCACTCACCACTGGCACTGGCAGTAGCACTCACCACTGGCAGTAGCACTCACCACTGGCAGTAGCACTCACCACTGGCACTGGCAGTAGCACTCACCACTGGCAGTAGCACTCACCACTGGCAGTAGCACTCACCACTGGCACTGGCAGTAGCACTCACCACTGGCAGTAGCACTCACCACTGGCAGTAGCACTCACCACTGGCAGTAGCACTCACCACTGGCAGTAGCAGTAGCACTCACCACTGGCAGTAGCACTCACCACTGGCAGTAGCAGTAGCACTCACCACTGGCACTGGCAGTAGCACTCACCACTGGCAGTAGCACTCACCACTGGCAGTAGCACTCACCACTGGCAGTAGCAGTAGCACTCACCACTGGCAGTAGCAGTAGCACTCACCACTGGCAGTAGCACTCACCACTGGCACTGGCAGTAGCACTCACCACTGGCAGTAGCACTCACCACTGGCAGTAGCACTCACCACTGGCACTGGCAGTAGCACTCACCACTGGCAGTAGCACTCACCACTGGCAGTAGCACTCACCACTGGCACTGGCAGTAGCACTCACCACTGGCAGTAGCACTCACCACTGGCAGTAGCAGTAGCACTCACCACTGGCACTGGCAGTAGCACTCACCACTGGCAGTAGCACTCACCACGGGCAGTAGCACTCACCACTGGCAGTAGCACTCACCACTGGCAGTAGCAGTAGCACTCACCACTGGCAGTAGCACTCACCACTGGCAGTAGCACTCACCACTGGCAGTAGCACTCACCACTGGCAGTAGCACTCACCACTGGCAGTAGCAGTAGCACTCACCACTGGCACTGGCAGTAGCACTCACCACTGGCAGTAGCACTCACCACTGGCAGTAGCACTCACCACTGGCACTGGCAGTAGCACTCACCACTGGCAGTAGCACTCACCACTGGCAGTAGCACTCACCACTGGCAGTAGCACTCACCACAGGCAGTAGCACTCACCACTGGCAGTAGCACTCACCACTGGCAGTAGCACTCACCACGGGCAGTAGCACTCACCACTGGCAGTAGCAGTAGCACTCACCACTGGCAGTAGCACTCACCACTGGCAGTAGCACTCACCACTGGCAGTAGCACTCACCACTGGCAGTAGCACTCACCACTGGCACTGACAGTAGCACTCACCACTGGCAGTAGCACTCACCACTGGCAGGCCCAGAGAAAACACTAACAGCCCCCCCCCCCCCCCCCCCCCCCCAAGATGCCTGGAAGAAACTCTGCTATCATTCAAGTATTTATGTTACGTGTGCGAAAGCTGACAATTCATACCAACATTGAACAAAAAGAATTATCCATTAGAATATTATAACGTTAGAGAGCAGACAATAAAGCCTGTTGGAACTTGTTTGGTGTACAGTCGCAAACAGAAAACAGAATTTCAAACCTCTTTAGGAAATTATCACTAACATACTGAGGTTAAACTAGGTCCAACGAAAACCAGTAAGCGCGACATAAGCGTCATGAAACCACACATCCAACCTTTTAAGTGTCATCCATTTTTACAAGCTTTTATTTAACTCACTTCCTCTGTCGTCAGTCGTCAGTCTAGATCGAAACGCAGGAGTGAAAATTCGGACACTTCTACTTAACCGATACGATTCACATTTGGCACGTGGGTCAAGACATGAAGACAATGCAATCTGAAACTAAATTTGACTTAATTGGATGCCTAATTAATTTTTTTATGAATAATTAAAATTTGGACCGAATTAGTAGGCATGCTTGTCCGACCACACCACACGCGTCATCACGTTCAATAGCTGCGCCATCACGTTCAATGGCTGCGCCATCACGTTCAGTAGGGGCGCAATGATTTTTAGTCATAACTCTATTGTAAATAAAACATGTAAAGTACTGAAAAAAAATTCATTAAAAAACGTTTTAATAACAAGCTTTTATGTAATAGTGCACTAAAAAGTAGAAAATAAATTATAGACTACTATTTAAATAACTAGAAAGAAAAGCGTGGGTCACTTTAGTATCTATTGGATACCTGTACTAATGTTAAGGAAGACACCCACGCTTTTCTTTCTAGTTATTTAAATAGTAGTCTATAATTTATTTTCTACTTTTTAGTGCACTATTACATAAAAGCTTGTTATTAAAACGTTTTTTATGAATTTTTTTAGGGGTGTTCCACAGGCGTCGCTGCCACTACACACGATGTAAACGTTCGCTAAAAGTAAAGGCCTAGTAGTATTTTGAAAAGTTTTAGTCAGAGAGTGTTCTGGCCTAACGTAGGCCTGACTGTCGATTACCGTTTGATACGACTGCCACGACAAAATTGCCCATTGAGTTGGGTTAAAATAACACAAGCACACGACAAAATTGCCCATTGAGTTGGGTTAAAATAACACAAGCACACGACAAAATTGCCCATTGAGTTGGGTTAAAATAACACAAGCACACGACAAAATTGCCCATTGAGTTGGGTTAAAATAACACAAGCACACGGCAAAATTGCCCATTGAGTTGGGTTAAAATAACACAAGCACACGACAAAATTGCCCATTGAGTTGGGTTAAAATAACACAAGCACTGCTGTATAAGTTTTTTTCAGTGTTTGTGCAGCTTTGTTTCTGTTATAAACAATACAGAGTATGATTGTGATCAGTGTTTCTTCCAGACTTTTTTCTCCGGGGGGGGGGGGGGGGGGCACTTGAAATCTTCGGGGGGGGGGGGGGGGGGCGGTAAACTTTCTTCGGGGGGGCGGACACTGTTAAAAGTATATATTTTCTACATAAATTATATAAATTTCGTTTCGTTCGGGGGGGCGGTAAAATTTTTTCGGGGGGGGGGGGGGGGGGATTTGCTCCCCTCGAAGAGATGCCTGGAAGAAACTCTGATTGTGATGTCCACGTAGACCCTCCCAGTGGCGTAGCTAGGATTTTTGGGCCTCTATGCAAAAATGATCAGTGGGGCCCCTTAGTCAGACGTTTGGTTACAGCGGAGTTAAACAAAGGAATCAAGTGTTTCTTAAGGTGGAGGGTTTTCAAAAATATAAATATTTCGTACATTATTTATTTTATACGTCCTGCTAGTGTATTTATACTACATTATTATGTAGGACTACAACCCCGTAGTTTTGTAATGTAAGATTACAACCCCGTAGTATTGTAGGACTACAACCCCGTAGTATTGTAATGTAGGACTACAACCCCGTAGTATTGTAGGACTACAACCCCGTAGTTTTGTAGGACTACAACCCCGTAGTTTTGTAATGTAAGATTACAACCCCGTAGTATTGTAGGACTACAACCCCGTAGTATTGTAATGTAGGACTACAACCCCGTAGTATTGTAGGACTACAACCCCGTAGTTTTGTAGGACTACAACCCCGTAGTTATGTAGGACTACAACCCCGTAGTATTGTAATGTAGGACTACAACCCCGTAGTATTGTAATGTAGGACTACAACCCCGTAGTATTGTAATGTAGGACTACAACCCCGTAGTATTGTAATGTAGGACTACAACCCCGTAGTTTTGTAGGACTACAACCCCGTAGTATTGTAATGTAGGACTACAACCCCGTAGTATTGTAATGTAGGACTACAACCCCGTAGTATTGTAATGTAGGACTACAACCCCGTAGTATTGTAATGTAGGACTACAACCCCGTAGTATTGTAATGTAGGACTACAACCCCGTAGTATTGTAATGTAGGACTACAACCCCGTAGTATTGTAATGTAGGACTACAACCCCGTAGTTTTGTAGGACTACAACCCCGTAGTTTTGTAATGTAGGACTACAACCCCGTAGTATTGTAGGACTACAACCCCGTAGTATTGTAATGTAGGACTACAACCCCGTAGTATTGTAATGTAGGACTACAACCCCGTAGTATTGTAGGACTACAACCCCGTAGTATTGTAATGTAGGACTACAACCCCGTAGTTTTGTAGGACTACAACCCCGTAGTATTGTAATGTAGGACTACAACCCCGTAGTATTGTAATGTAGGACTACAACCCCGTAGTTTTGTAGGACTACAACCCCGTAGTATTGTAATGTAGGACTACAACCCCGTAGTATTGTAATGTAGGACTACAACCCCGTAGTATTGTAGGACTACAACCCCGTAGTTTTGTAGGACTACAACCCCGTAGTATTGTAATGTAGGACTACAACCCCGTAGTATTGTAATGTAGGACTACAACCCCGTAGTATTGTAATGTAGGACTACAACCCCGTAGTATTGTAATGTAGGACTACAACCGCGTAGTATTGTAATGTAGGACTACAACCCCGTAGTATTGTAATGTAGGACTACAACCCCGTAGTATTGTAATGTAGGACTACAACCCCGTAGTTTTGTAGGACTACAACCCCGTAGTATTGTAATGTAGGACTACAACCCCGTAGTATTGTAATGTAGGACTACAACCCCGTAGTATTGTAATGTAGGACTACAACCCCGTAGTATTGTAATGTAGGACTACAACCCCGTAGTATTGTAATGTAGGACTACAACCCCGTAGTATTGTAATGTAGGACTACAACCCCGTAGTATTGTAATGTAGGACTACAACCCCGTAGTTTTGTAGGACTACAACCCCGTAGTTTTGTAATGTAGGACTACAACCCCGTAGTTTTGTAATGTAGGACTACAACCCCGTAGTATTGTAGGACTACAACCCCGTAGTTTTGTAATGTAGGACTACAACCCCGTAGTTATGTAGGACTACAACCCCGTAGTTTTGTAATGTAGGACTACAACCCCGTAGTTTTGTAATGTAGGACTACAACCCCGTAGTATTGTAATGTAGGACTACAACCCCGTAGTATTGTAATGTAGGACTACAACCCCGTAGTATTGTAATGTAGGACTACAACCCCGTAGTATTGTAATGTAGGACTACAACCCCGTAGTTTTGTAATGTAGGACTACAACCCCGTAGTTATGTAGGACTACAACCCCGTAGTTTTGTAATGTAGGACTACAACCCCGTAGTATTGTAATGTAGGACTACAACCCCGTAGTTTTGTAATGTAGGACTACAACCCCGTAGTATTGTAATGTAGGACTACAACCCCGTAGTATTGTAATGTAGGACTACAACCCCGTAGTATTGTAATGTAGGACTACAACCCCGTAGTATTGTAATGTAGGACTACAACCCCGTAGTTTTGTAGGACTACAACCCCGTAGTATTGTAATGTAGGACTACAACCCCGTAGTATTGTAATGTAGGACTACAACCCCGTAGTATTGTAGGACTACAACCCCGTAGTTTTGTAATGTAGGACTACAACCCCTTAGTATTGTAGGACTACAACCCCGTAGTTTTGTAATGTAGGACTACAACCCCGTAGTTATGTAGGACTACAACCCCGTAGTTTTGTAATGTAGGACTACAACCCCGTAGTTTTGTAATGTAGGACTACAACCCCGTAGTATTGTAATGTAGGACTACAACCCCGTAGTATTGTAATGTAGGACTACAACCCCGTAGTATTGTAATGTAGGACTACAACCCCGTAGTATTGTAATGTAGGACTACAACCCCGTAGTATTGTAATGTAGGACTACAACCCCGTAGTATTGTAGGACTACAACCCCGTAGTTTTGTAATGTAGGACTACAACCCCGTAGTTTTGTAATGTAGGACTACAACCCCGTAGTTATGTAGGACTACAACCCCGTAGTTTTGTAATGTAGGACTACAACCCCGTAGTATTGTAATGTAGGACTACAACCCCGTAGTATTGTAATGTAGGACTACAACCCCGTAGTTTTGTAATGTAGGACTACAACCCCGTAGTTTTGTAATGTAGGACTACAACCCCGTAGTTTTGTCAAATGTTACAGGCTTACAGCTACCTTTTTTTAAGTAACCAAACACAGTAGCGTCACGAGCTGGGGGGGGGGGGGGGTCCACATTAGGTGACACCATGACAAAACATTGTAAAATTGACTGTCAAAACTGTGTTACATCCAGCTCAAATAATAACAGATTAGTGAGAGAGGGGTGACACCCCACCGAAAATGCTAAATTATTGGGGACGATGGGGCAATGGGGTGACACCTTTAGTTAATGCGTAGAGTAACACCCGATATTGTGACGCCACTGACCTAACACAATTTTTTACAAATTTCTCGAGGTTTATTTAGATTTTTTTCAGGCTTTTAACTTTGCAAAATGATATATACGTTTCTTGATATCCATTTTAGCTGCTCCTGTATGTTCTATACTTATGATGGCCAAGTTACTGACCCAATGGGCATGTCTACAATTTGTTTCATAACAAATTAATAGCATCACAATGAACAAATAATGACATTTAAAATTCCATCCTAGATATAAAAATGTTCTTCCCCATCACCGTGGAATGTTAAAGAATACTAGACTACCCGTCATCCGTTGGATAACTGTGGGTTTCGGGGGTCATCCATAAAAAACATCACGTCTGTCACTCAGAGGCGTAGCGACCCTTCCCGGTGCCCGGGGACAAACTTTTCGATTTGAACCCCGCCTCCCCCCCCCCCCGGCAAGATTTCGATATGCACCCCCTCAAACTTTCGATGTGCACCACCCCCCCCCCCCCCCCTCAAGATTTCGATTTGCACCCACCCCCCCTCAAACTTCGATTTGCACCCCTTTCAACCTTTCAATTTATTTTTCCAACCCATTTTGGCGCCCCCTAAGGTCGGCGCCCGGGGACATATGTACCCACCGCCCCCACCCCCCTCGCTACGCTGATGCAGTGTCACTTATCGTCACAAAAAACAGACCCCCACAATCAAACATGTTTTTTATCTTTTAAAAACACCGAAAACAACGATTTCGGACTATCCCTTCATATACTGACGTCACTTTTTTACTCAACCATACTTCACTTGCCCAGTGTCCCGCCAAGTCTCAGACAACATGTTTTTATCGTTTAAGAAAACGATTCCAGCCGAGCATGTCTCTGACCACACTATCCCTTCATATGCTAAGGACAAACAAACAGGTGAACTCTACTTCACGTGCCCTGTGCCCCGCGAGGTCCTGATAGTCAATCTTATCATTCTTTTTTTTTTTCTTATCATTCACATGTAGGCCTTAGGAAAACTAATTAAAAACGTTGTACAGTAATAAATCTTTTTACTATTACTAAAGTCATTGTTTTAAACATTTATAATAATGTGGTTAATTTACCTATGAATATATCATTAAATTAATTAACGGCTTTAAATTAGTTTGTAATTAACAGTGTTTTTAAGAAGGAACAATATTTACCACCCAAAATACCATTTTACAGCTCTACACATAATGAAGATTCTTCCCAATAACAAATCAGAAAAACAAACAAACAAAAATATGAGTTATCAAACATCACTATTCAGCCAAAGTTAAGCCATTGTTCTAAAACTTTTTTTAAAAAGTGGTTAATCTACCTAGGAATAAATCAATAAATTAATTAACTTCTTTAAATAAATGTGTGATTAGCAGTCTGTCTGCAATAAAAAATTATTCTCTACCTACATACTATTTTACAGCCCCCCCCCCCCTCCCAGATAAAGCAGTTTCTTTACAGTAAGAAATCAGACAAACAAACAAAAAAAAATATTCAAACATGTAAACAAACTTGAGTTTTAGTAGTATATAGATAGATGTTTACTTAACTAGAGTATCCGTCCGCTTTGCTGCTATCTAGTCCCATATACCAGGGTACCGAAACAATTTTTTAAAGGTTTCATTAACGCATTACTAATTGTTGTATTTTTTGTCTTGTTTGTCTTTCCAATCAAATCTTGCGATCGAAATTTCTGGCACTTCCCAGTTAGCTAGCGCGCTGAAATTTTCAGGGAAGCTTTCTTTTGGATGACCATTGAATATTCAATTGTTATTATTACTAAATTGATCAATGGAAACATTTTATTGAGCATTTTAGACCGCTATATAATCTATATATATATAATTCTCCTCTGCTAGCGTTAGAAAAAAAACCAGCGACGCGTACCTCGCGCGCAGTGAAGCGAACGATCACATGTCGCCACAGGCTTAGGGGCAGAGAATTTAGCTTGAACCGAGTTTAAACTTACAGGAGGTAGGCCAGTTTGGGGGAGACGATATGGTCGAGTGGTTGGGCACACGATTGCTATCCCACTCGACACGGGTTCAAATCTATGTGTTCTAGTCAGTAACGTATTCAAACAACGTGTTTTTTACGAGTTGTCTTTTTACGAGTTGTCTTTTTACGAGTTGTCTTCGTTTACCCAAAAAAAGTGAAAAGATAAAATCGATAGCAAGATTTTAATGCAAACAAACAGACAAAGACTAAAAAGTAGAAAATAATAATCATTAAAAAAGTTTTAAAAAACCCACGTTTTCTGATTGAACTAAAAAGTAGAAAATAAATGCTATAGGCCCTACATCACAATAATGCAAGCGATCACTCTACTATAAGCGAGCAAAAACGTGGGGCGCCGTGATTTTCTTACAGTTTCTAATATTGTTGACTCTCTACAAGCTCCCTAATAAAAGTCAATAGTATTATCTAATCAATAGTAATATAACTTTTACTTCGGCGCCCCACGTTTTTGCTCGCTTATAGTACAGTGATCGCTTGCATTATTGTGATGTAGGGCCTATAGCATTTATTTTCTACTTTTTAGTTCAATCAGAAAACGTGGGTTTTTTAAAACTTTTTTAATGATTATTATTAGTCGTGTGACCTTGCTTGCTAAAAATGAGACAGTTAAAATGTAAAAAACAACGCCACTGCTATTTTTTTCGGATCTGTGTTGCTAGATCGCGGGTTTGTACACAATACCGCTCAGACGCCCTTGGGCGTGCTGTATGAAAGCATTGAGTGCATGTTCATCAACCTCCGTAATAGGGAGGTTGAATACCTTTCAGCGACCGCCTACAGACGTCGCAGATGTTACTGGTTACACTACCGTAGGTAGACGGATGCAACCCCTGGTTCGGTTTAAATCATCTAACGTAGTGGCCCGCCGTGTCCTTAGTGTAGGGTGCTCTTGTACTTGGTGTCATCCGTCTAAGGCGCCCCTGTGGCAGTTTCATCGTTGAATAAGTAGCGCCCATACAGGACGCGTAACCAACTGATCCCTTGCACTCAGGTAGCCGCTCACTCAGTGGCGTAGCGAGGTCGGGTGTCACCCCCCCCCCCCCCCCCCCCAGAGGCATAGAGACCCTTCCCAGGGACAAACTTTCAAATTTTCGATTTGCACCCCCCCCCCTCGAGTTTTTCTCTATATATTTTGCTATTTTTTGCCTTGGTGTCACCCCCCTAAATGGTGTCACCCGGTGCGGTCCGCACCCCCCGCCCCCCCCCCCCCCCCCTCGCTACGCCCCTGCGCTCACTATCTCGGGCGCCCAACCTTTACTACTGCTGATGCGCTGGAGGACAACCCTTATTCGATTTAGAAATCGATTTTAGTCCTCCGTATCCCCAGTGAATGCCGCTCATTAAAACGATTATGGGCGCCGTAGTGTTCATGGGGGAGCCCGGGGCGCACCGGGTTACACTACCGCCGGCTGATGCGACTGTGCGCCGGACACCCAATCAACGGAGCCCAGATTCTAAGATGGCCGCCGCCTTACTGTCCCGCCATCCGAAATAAAAATGTAATGCCAGAAACCTTTCCAAATGTGTTTCTTTCAGGTACCTTTCTGGAAAAAATGTCTGGGGAAAAAAACAATGCCATGCAGTTTTCTCAACTACTTCACAAAGTTTCTTGGCGATTGATTGAAAATCAGAAACTTATAGTTTTAGTAGCGCCATATTAATTAAAGATAAATTAGATCAACAAACACCATGTCATTTAAATAAAAATGTGTAGAAAAAAATCGACAAATGTTATTAGCTTGTTGTGAAAACACTGTCCGTGGTTATTTTTAGAAAATGGCTCAGTTGTTATTATAGATGCTTAGTAGGATAGTATATCAGGGAGAGCAGACAGGAGAGAGGTGTAGGCAATTTCCCATTCAGTTGAGGTTTATAGAGGTACATGTACAATCTCACAAAAAAGTTGTGGTTTATTTATAGGCTAATTCTCTCAATGGCTTGCCCGACAACGCTAGTAGTGATATTATTACGGATGGGCCCTATTCGACCCCCCCCCCCCCCCTCCATACTGAATGCAATTGTCTGTACAGTAAGAAAGGACTGGGGGGGGGGGGCTTTTAATTATTTCTAGAGTAGAACAGAATTTGTATTTCCATTTTCTTTTTAAAATCATCTAAATAAGACAAATATTAAATTTCCAATGAAAAAGTTTAAATTTTTTACTGAAGGAAAAGGGCCCCTATGCCTTGCTTACTCTAGCTTTACGATAGCTACGCCACTGGACCCTCCCCACCACCACCCAAACGCCTTCCACAATTGTCTCAAGTTTTAGTTCCACAAGTTCTTTTATTCTTAAGATGAATATATCTTAGTCGCCAAAGAAATTATAAGCTAACTAATTACGCCTGAACGTTTATGGCCTATTTTGATTTTTTTTTTTAAAGAAAAGTTGCGAGTTTACAATAGGGGGTAGAACGCACGACCACCAACTAGTGTGCGCTGGGAGGTGGGTCTAGTGTGAGCTGGGTCTAGTGTGAGCTGGGTCTAATGAGAGCTGGGAGGTGGGTCTAGTGAGAGCTGGGAGGTGGGTCTAGTGTGAGCTGGGTCTAGTGTGAGCTGGGTCTAATGAGAGCTGGGAGGTGGGTCTAGTGAGAGCTGGGAGGTGGGTCTAGTGAGAGCTGGGTCTAGTGAAAGCTGGGAGGTGGGTCTAGTGAGAGCTGGGAGGTGGGTCTAGTGAGAGCTGGGAGGTGTGGGTCTAGTGAGAGCTGGGAGGTGGGTCTAGTGAGAGCTGGGAGGTGGGTCTAGTGAGAGCTGGGTCTAGTGTGAGCTGGGTCTAATGAGAGCTGGGTCTAATGAGAGCTGGGTCTAGTGTGAGCTGGGTCTAATGAGAGCTGGGAGGTGGGTCTAGTGAGAGCTGGGAGGTGGGTCTAGTGAGAGCTGGG
The DNA here is from genome assembly GCF_028476545.2 of Physella acuta. NCBI lineage: Eukaryota > Metazoa > Mollusca > Gastropoda > Physidae > Physella > Physella acuta. The sequence goes on from NW_026732010.1 coordinate 103,516, forward strand.
TCTAGTGTGAGCTGGGTCTAGTGAGAGCTGGGAGGTGGGTCTAGTGAGAGCTGGGTCTAGTGTGAGCTGGGTCTAGTGAGAGCTGGGAGGTGGGTCTAGTGAGAGCTGGGTCTAGTGTGAGCTGGGTCTAATGAGAGCTGGGAGGTGGGTCTAGTGTGAGCTGGGTCTAGTGAGAGCTGGGTCTAGTGTGAGCTGGGTCTAGTGAGAGCTGGGAGGTGGGTCTAGTGAGAGCTGGGAGGTGGGTCTAGTGAGAGCTGGGTCTAGTGAAAGCTGGGAGGTGGGTCTAGTGAGAGCTGGGAGGTGGGTCTAGTGAGAGCTGGGAGGTGGGTCTAGTGAGAGCTGGGAGGTGGGTCTAGTGAGAGCTGGGTCTAGTGTGAGCTGGGTCTAATGAGAGCTGGGAGGTGGGTCTAGTGTGAGCTGGGTCTAGTGAGAGCTGGGAGGTGGGTCTAGTGAGAGCTGGGAGGTGGGTCTAGTGTGAGCTGGGTCTAGTGTGAGCTGGGTCTAATGAGAGCTGGGAGGTGGGTCTAGTGTGAGCTGGGAGGTGGGTCTAGTGAGAGCTGGGTCTAGTGAGAGCTGGGAGGTGGGTCTAGTGAGAGCTGGGAGGTGGGTCTAGTGAGAGCTGGGAGGTGTGGGTCTAGTGAGAGCTGGGTCTAGTGTGAGCTGGGAGGTGGGTCTAGTGAGAGCTGGGAGGTGTGGGTCTAGTGAGAGCTGGGTCTAGTGTGAGCTGGGAGGTGGGTCTAGTGTGAGCTGGGAGGTGGGTCTAGTGAGAGCTGGGAGGTGGGTCTAGTGAGAGCTGGGTCTAGTGTGAGCTGGGAGGTGGGTCTAGTGAGAGCTGGGTCTAGTGAGAGCTGGGAGCTGGGTCTAGTGTGAGCTGGGTCTAGTGAGAGCTGGGAGGTGGGTCTAGTGAGAGCTGGGTCTAGTGTGAGCTGGGTCTAGTGAGAGCTGGGAGGTGGGTCTAGTGAGAGCTGGGTCTAGTGAGAGCTGGGAGGTGGGTCTAGTGAGAGCTGGGTCTAGTGTGAGCTGGGTCTAGTGAGAACTGGGAGGTGGGTCTAGTGAGAGCTGGGAGGTGGGTCTAGTGTGAGCTGGGAGGTGGGTCTAGTGAGAGCTGGGTCTAGTGTGAGCTGGGAGGTGGATCTAGTGAGAGCTGGGAGGTGGGTCTAGTGAGAGCTGGGTCTAGTGTGAGCTGGGTCTAGTGAGAGCTGGGAGGTGGGTCTAGTGAGAGCTGGGAGGTGGGTCTAGTGTGAGCTGGGAGGTGGGTCTAGTGAGAGCTGGGTCTAGTGTGAGCTGGGAGGTGGATCTAGTGAGAGCTGGGAGGTGGGTCTAGTGTGAGCTGGGAGGTGGGTCTAGTGAGAGCTGGGTCTAGTGTGAGCTGGGTCTAGTGTGAGCTGAATACAGGACTAAAATAAAATACTTAAAAAAAACTTTTTAAAAAACCACGTTTTTCTTGTGGACTAAAAAGTAGAAAATAACTATTTACATACATTTGATGACAAAAAACGTGGGTACGTTCACCATCAAATTTCCCGACCCATCTGCCCGACCCACGTTTTTTGTCATCAAATGTATGTAAATAGTTATTTTCTACTTTTTAGTCCACAAGAAAAACGTGGTTTTTTAAAAAGTTTTTTTTAAGTATTTTATTTTCTCCTTTTTAGTCCGTTGCTACACATGAAAAACGTGGTTTTTAAAAAAGTGTTGATAAATACACGGACTAAAAAAATCTTGAGCGACCAGGATTCGAACCTGGGTTGTCGCGGCCACAACGCGAAGTACTAACCACTATACGATCACGGCCAGCGCGCTCACATCGATTGGGACCGAAGTAACTGTGTCAACAAGCCTCCAGTCTTGTCGGTATCTTTAGAAATCATGTCCTCAATTTTATGGTCCTTTGGGCGTAATTAAATTAAGCTAATTACGGTCTCTAATTGCTAGTTTTTATGATTGCATCTGAAATTGTTAGGCAAAAGTAACCTGCATGCCAAATTTCAGATCTATAGAGCAATCAGAAGTGGGCTAATTTTCGATGTCAATTTTAACAACAAACACACGCGAAGCTGAGTTAATAAAAACGTGTTAACATGGTGGAATCAACAAATGTCAAGACTTGAATTTTATTTTGAAATTTACTGAGGTTACTGGCAATAACATCTTGTGACTGGGTATCAAGTCATCAATGCCCTGTGAGGGTGGATGTGATGTCATCAATGCCCTGTAAGGGTGGATGTGATGTCATCAATGCCCCTTAGAGGGTGGGTGTGATGTCATCAATGCCCCTTAGAGGGTGGATGTGATGTCATCAATGCCCCTTAGAGGGTGGGTGTGATGTCATCAATGCCCCTTAGAGGGTGGATGTGATGTCATTAATGCCCTGTGAGGGTGGATGTGATGTCATCAATGCCCTGTGAGGGTGGATGTGATGTCATCAATGCCCTGTGAGGGTGGATGTGATGTCATCAATGCCCCTTAGAGGGTGGGTGTGATGTCATAAATGCCCGTGCGGGTGGGCATGATGTCCAATGCCCTGTGAGATCGAGTATTAAGGCTGTATATCTTGCAGTATATCTTGTGGTAGTGTTTTGTCTGATGACATGTTGGCATTTGTCTAATGACATGTTGACATTTATCTGATGATATGTTGACATTTGTCTGATGACATGTTGACATTTGTCTAATGACATGTTGACATTTGTCTGATGACATGTTGGCATTTGTCTGATGACATGTTGACATTTGTCTGATGACATGTTGGCATTTGCTCAGCCTCTTCAGATTTTTATTTGGCCAACTGCTCTACTTGAAATGTAAAAGGCTAATTGGAAAATATGGCCTTGACTTATGACCTCAACAGGCCTTGACTTTCCACTACAGTTCACAAGATCATTTTAAAAAGAGTTCAATTCAAACATGTAGACCACTTATTGAAACAGAGGCCAGACAGAAAGGTTGTCGCCCATTGGTTAAAAAGCTGGCCAATCACAAAGACTGTTGGTGTTGCTGTAAGTATTCTGTTAAGAGCAGGGATGGAGGTCGGAACAGTTGGTTCCTGTTTTCAACTTGAGTTCTGCGAGAACCATTTTCATCAAAACCTGCAAAGTGGCAAAAGATAAACAATATCTGGGCCAACTAACAACAACTAAAACTAAATGACATCTGGGCCAATTAACAACAACTAAAACTAAATGACATCTGGGCCAATTAACAACAACTAAAACTAAATGACATCTGGGCCAATTAACAACAACTAAAACTAAATGACATCTGGGCCAATTAACAACAACTAAAACTAAATGACATCTGGGCCAATTAACAACAACTAAAACTAAATGACATCTGGGCCAATTAACAACAACTAAAACTAAATGACATCTGGGCCAACTAACAACAACTAAAACTAAATGACATCTGGGCCAATTAACAACAACTAAAACTAAATGACATCTGGGCCAATTAACAACAACTAAAACTAAATGACATCTGGGCCAATTAACAACAACTAAAACTAAATGACATCTGGGCCAATTAACAACAACTAAAACTAAATGACATCTGGGCCAATTAACAACAACTAAAACTAAATGACATCTGGGCCAATTAACAACAACTAAAACTAAATGACATCTGGGCCAATTAACAACAACTAAAACTAAATGACACCTGGGCCAATTAACAACAACTAAAACTAAATGACATCTGGGCCAACTAACAACAACTAAAACTAAATGACATCTGGGCCAATTAACAACAACTAAAACTAAATGACATCTGGGCCAATTAACCACTAAAATTAACTGACACCTAAGCTGTTGTTACGTATGGGGAGGGTATGTTGTTGTGTTGTGTATGGGGAGGGTATGTTGTTGTGTATGGGGAGGGTATGTTATTGTGTATGGGGAGGGTATGTTGTTGTGTATGGGGAGGGTATGTTGTTGTGTTGTATATGGGGAGGGTATGTTGTTGTGTATGGGGAGGGTATGTTGTTGTGTATGGGGAGGGTATGTTGTTGTGTATGGGGAGGGTATGTTGTTGTGTATGGGGAGGGTATGTTGTTGTGTATGGGGAGGGTATGTTGTTGTGTATGGGGAGGGTATGTTGTTGTGTATGGGGAGGGTATGTTGTTGTGTATGGGGAGGGTATGTTGTTGTGTTGTGTATGGGGAGGGTATGTTGTTGTGTTGTGTATGGGGAGGGTATGTTGTTGTGTATGGGGAGGGTATGTTGTTGTGTATGGGGAGGGTATGTTGTTGTGTATGGGGAGGGTATGTTGTTGTGTATGGGGAGGGTATGTTGTTGTGTTGTATATGGGGAGGGTATGTTGTTGTGTATGGGGAGGGTATGCTGTTGTGTGTGGGGAGGGTATGTTGTTGTGTTGTGTATGGGGAGGGTATGTTGTTGTGTATGGGGAGGGTATGCTGTTGTGTGTGGGGAGGGTATGTTGTTGTGTTGTGTATGGGGAGGGTATGTTGTTGTGTATGGGGAGGGTATGTTGTTGTGTTGTATATGGGGAGGGTATGTTGTTGTGTATGGGGAGGGTATGTTGTTGTGTTGTGTATGGGGAGGGTATGTTGTTGTGTATGGGGAGGGTATGTTGTTGTGTTGTGTATGGGGAGGGTATGTTGTTGTGTATGGGGAGGGTATGTTGTTGTGTTGTGTATGGGGAGGGTATGTTGTTGTGTATGGGGAGGGTATGTTGTTGTGTATGGGGAGGGTATGTTGTTGTGTTGTGTATGGGGAGGGTATGTTGTTGTGTATGGGGAGGGTGTGTTGTTGTGTATGGGGAGGGTATGTTGTTGTGTTGTATATGGGGAGGGTATGTTGTTGTGTTGCGTATGGGGAGGGTATGTTGTTGTGTATGGGGAGGGTATGTTGTTGTGTTGTATATGGGGAGGGTATGTTGTTGTGTTGTGTATGGGGAGGGTATGTTGTTGTGTATGGGGAGGGTATGTTGTTGTGTTGTATATGGGGAGGGTATGTTGTTGTGTTGTGTATGGGGAGGGTATGTTGTTGTGTATGGGGAGGGTATGTTGTTGTGTTGTATATGGGGAGGGTATGTTGTTGTGTATGGGGAGGGTATGTTGTTGTGTTGTGTATGGGGAGGGTATGTTGTTGTGTATGGGGAGGGTATGTTGTTGTGTATGGGGAGGGTATGTTGTTGTGTTGTGTATGGGGAGGGTATGTTGTTGTGTATGGGGAGGGTATGTTGTTGTGTATGGGGAGGGTATGTTGTTGTGTTGTGTATGGGGAGGGTATGTTGTGTTGTGTATGGGGAGGGTATGTTGTTGTGTTGTATATGGGGAGGGTATGTTGTTGTGTTGCGTATGGGGAGGGTATGTTGTTGTGTATGGGGAGGGTATGTTGTTGTGTTGTGTATGGGGAGGGTATGTTGTTGTGTTGTGTATGGGGAGGGTATGTTGTTGTGTTGTATATGGGGAGGGTATGTTGTTGTGTTGTATATGGGGAGGGTATGTTGTTGTGTTGTATATGGGGAGGGTATGTTGTTGTGTTGTATATGGGGAGGGTATGTTGTTGTGTTGCGTATGGGGAGGGTATGTTGTTGTGTTGTATATGGGGAGGGTATGTTGTTGTGTTGTGTATGGGGAGGGTATGTTGTTGTGTTGTATATGGGGAGGGTATGTTGTTGTGTATGGGGAGGGTATGTTGTTGTGTATGGGGAGGGTATGTTGTTGTGTATGGGGAGGGTATGTTGTTGTGTTGTATATGGGGAGGGTATGTTGTTGTGTATGGGGAGGGTATGTTGTTGTGTATGGGGAGGGTATGTTGTTGTGTATGGGGAGGGTATGTTGTTGTGTATGGGGAGGGTATGTTGTTGTGTATGGGGAGGGTATGTTGTTGTGTATGGGGAGGGTATGTTGTTGTGTATGGGGAGGGTATGTTGTTGTGTATGGGGAGGGTATGTTGTTGTGTTGTGTATGGGGAGGGTATGTTGTTGTGTTGTGTATGGGGAGGGTATGTTGTTGTGTATGGGGAGGGTATGTTGTTGTGTATGGGGAGGGTATGTTGTTGTGTATGGGGAGGGTATGTTGTTGTGTATGGGGAGGGTATGTTGTTGTGTTGTATATGGGGAGGGTATGTTGTTGTGTATGGGGAGGGTATGCTGTTGTGTGTGGGGAGGGTATGTTGTTGTGTTGTGTATGGGGAGGGTATGTTGTTGTGTATGGGGAGGGTATGCTGTTGTATGTGGGGAGGGTATGTTGTTGTGTTGTGTATGGGGAGGGTATGTTGTTGTGTATGGGGAGGGTATGTTGTTGTGTTGTATATGGGGAGGGTATGTTGTTGTGTATGGGGAGGGTATGTTGTTGTGTTGTGTATGGGGAGGGTATGTTGTTGTGTATGGGGAGGGTATGTTGTTGTGTTGTGTATGGGGAGGGTATGTTGTTGTGTATGGGGAGGGTATGTTGTTGTGTTGTGTATGGGGAGGGTATGTTGTTGTGTATGGGGAGGGTATGTTGTTGTGTATGGGGAGGGTATGTTGTTGTGTTGTGTATGGGGAGGGTATGTTGTTGTGTATGGGGAGGGTGTGTTGTTGTGTATGGGGAGGGTATGTTGTTGTGTTGTATATGGGGAGGGTATGTTGTTGTGTTGCGTATGGGGAGGGTATGTTGTTGTGTATGGGGAGGGTATGTTGTTGTGTTGTATATGGGGAGGGTATGTTGTTGTGTTGTGTATGGGGAGGGTATGTTGTTGTGTATGGGGAGGGTATGTTGTTGTGTTGTATATGGGGAGGGTATGTTGTTGTGTTGTGTATGGGGAGGGTATGTTGTTGTGTATGGGGAGGGTATGTTGTTGTGTTGTATATGGGGAGGGTATGTTGTTGTGTATGGGGAGGGTATGTTGTTGTGTTGTGTATGGGGAGGGTATGTTGTTGTGTATGGGGAGGGTATGTTGTTGTGTATGGGGAGGGTATGTTGTTGTGTTGTGTATGGGGAGGGTATGTTGTTGTGTATGGGGAGGGTATGTTGTTGTGTATGGGGAGGGTATGTTGTTGTGTTGTGTATGGGGAGGGTATGTTGTGTTGTGTATGGGGAGGGTATGTTGTTGTGTTGTATATGGGGAGGGTATGTTGTTGTGTTGCGTATGGGGAGGGTATGTTGTTGTGTATGGGGAGGGTATGTTGTTGTGTTGTGTATGGGGAGGGTATGTTGTTGTGTTGTGTATGGGGAGGGTATGTTGTTGTGTTGTATATGGGGAGGGTATGTTGTTGTGTTGTATATGGGGAGGGTATGTTGTTGTGTTGTATATGGGGAGGGTATGTTGTTGTGTTGTATATGGGGAGGGTATGTTGTTGTGTTGCGTATGGGGAGGGTATGTTGTTGTGTTGTATATGGGGAGGGTATGTTGTTGTGTTGTGTATGGGGAGGGTATGTTGTTGTGTTGTATATGGGGAGGGTATGTTGTTGTGTATGGGGAGGGTATGTTGTTGTGTTGTATATGGGGAGGGTATGTTGTTGTGTATGGGGAGGGTATGTTGTTGTGTTGTATATGGGGAGGGTATGTTGTTGTGTTGTATATGGGGAGGGTATGTTGTTGTGTTGTGTATGGGGAGGGTATGTTGTTGTGTTGTATATGGGGAGGGTATGTTGTTGTGTTGTGTATGGGGAGGGTATGTTGTTGTGTATGGGGAGGGTATGTTGTTGTGTTGTATATGGGGAGGGTATGTTGTTGTGTATGGGGAGGGTATGTTGTTGTGTTGTATATGGGGAGGGTATGTTGTTGTGTTGCGTATGGGGAGGGTATGTTGTTGTGTTGTGTATGGGGAGGGTATGTTGTTGTGTTGTATATGGGGAGGGTATGTTGTTGTGTTGTGTATGGGGAGGGTATGTTGTTGTGTTGTATATGGGGAGGGTATGTTGTGTTGTATATGGGGAGGGTATGTTGTTGTGTTGTATATGGGGAGGGTATGTTGTTGTGTTGTATATGGGGAGGGTATGTTGTTGTGTATGGGGAGGGTATGTTGTTGTGTTGTATATGGGGAGGGTATGTTGTTGTGTTGTGTATGGGGAGGGTATGTTGTTGTGTTGTATATGGGGAGGGTATGTTGTTGTGTTGTATATGGGGAGGGTATGTTGTTGTGTATGGGGAGGGTATGTTGTTGTGTTGTATATGGGGAGGGTATGTTGTTGTGTTGTATATGGGGAGGGTATGTTGTTGTGTATGGGGAGGGTATGTTGTTGTGTTGCGTATGGGGAGGGTATGTTGTTGTGTATGGGGAGGGTATGTTGTTGTGTTGTATATGGGGAGGGTCTGATAATTAAGGGAGTACAAGTTTGCATCAATTCGTCTTTTGATTAAAGCGCTTTTAAAATGACATAACTAAATCAATGCTGAGTACCAGTGAGTACTATGTGACACTGTAAGCAATGTGTGACGACACATGTGGTGACACTGTCAGCAATATTTAGTGACACTGTCAGCAATGTGTGATGACACATGTGGTGACACTGTCAGCAATGAGTGTAAGGCCACATTACTTTGCGAGTGAAGATCCAAATACTGGCAGAGTGCGTGCAGCAACATCCTCTCGTAACTGCTGGAGATGTGTGAAATAAAGACGGATGTTGGACAGTCATGGAAGAATGTAACCAGCTCCCTCTCCAGGTTGGCCAGCATGCCCTGGTCAAACAGCACACAAATAAAACACAAACAGCACACAAATAAAACACAAACAGCACACAAATAAAACACAAACAGCACACAAATAAAACACAAACAGCACACAAATAAAACACAAACAGCACACAAATAAAACACAAACAGCACACAAATAAAACACAAACAGCACACAAATAAAACACAAACAGCACACAAATAAAACACAAACAGCTCACAAATAAAACACAAACAGCACACAAAACACAGCACACAAATAAAACACAAACAGCACACAAATAAAACACAAACAGCACACAAATAAAACACAAACAGCACACAAATAAAACACAAACAGCTCACAAATAAAACACAAACAGCACACAAAACACAGCACACAAATAAAACACAAACAGCACACAAATAAAACACAAACAGCACACAAATAAAACACAAACAGCACACAAATAAAACACAAACAGCTCACAAATAAAACACAAACAGCACACAAAACACAGCACACAAATAAAACACAAACAGCACACAAATAAAACACAAACAGCACACAAATAAACACAAACAGCACACAAATAAAACACAAACAGCACACAAATAAAACACAAACAGCTCACAAATAAAACACAAACAGCACACAAAACACAGCACACAAATAAAACACAAACAGCACACAAATAAAACACAAACAGCACACAAATAAACACAAACAGCACACAAATAAAACACAAACAGCACACAAATAAAACACAAACAACACAAATAAAACACAAACAGCACACAAAACACAGCACACAAATAAAACACAAACAGCACACAAATAAAACTCAAACAGCACACAAATAAAACTCAAACAGCACACAAATAAAACACAAACAGCACACAAATAAAACACAAACAGCACACAAATAAAACACAAACAGCACACAAATAAAACACAAACAGCTCAAAAATAAAACACAAACAGCACACAAAACACAGCACACAAATAAAACACGAACAGCACACAAATAAAACACAAACAGCACACAAATAAAACACAAACAGCACACAAATAAAACACAAACAGCACACAAATAAAACACAAACAGCACACAAATAAAACACAAACAACACAAATAAAACACAAACAGCACACAAAACACAGCACACAAATAAAACTCAAACAGCACACAAAACACAGCACATAAATAAAACACAAACAGTACACAAATAAAACACAAACAGCACACAAATAAAACACAAACAGCACACAAATAAAACACAAACAGCACACAAATAAAACACTAACCTAACTCAAAACCTAAACTTACTCATATTTCAACTCTAATCTAAACTAACTCTAACTCATATGAAAACTCTAACTCATCTGAAACTAAAATCTCAACTAAACCAAGACTAAGGGCATGGGCAGAGATGAAAACCAAAATAACTAAAATGCTAATTTCTAAACCTTATGCTATAATATTTAGCATATAATTATGACTCAAAGAGGTAAGTCTAAAAAGAACAAAATAGCCAAAAATGTCATGCCGTTGCCATGGTGATGGTGGTCATCTTGGATTTTATTTACGTTTTTAACATCGAATTAATTCAAAGATAGCTTAGGCAAATTCAATGAAAAAAACTTGTAGGATTATAGACATACATGGTAAAAATCTTGATAGATTACTTTTTCAAATTTTTAAATACTTTTGTTATTACAATTTTTTTTCTGAAAATCACTTTAAAAAATCGAAATTTGTGCACAAAATACACCATTTTAACTGTTAAAGAAAAACCATACAAATTTTCAAAAATTTGTTCTATAATTTTGTTTGTATATGTAAACAGAATAACTAGAGAAAATTTTGACCAATTTTAATAAGTCATTTCAATGTTAAAATTGTTTTAAAAATCCAAGATGGCCACCATCACCATGGTAACGACATGAAATTTTCTGCTATTTTGTTCTTTTTAGACTTATCTCTTTGAGTCATAACGATATGCTAAATATTATAGCATTAGAAATAAGCATTTTGGTTATTTTGGTTTTCATCTCTGCCCATGCCCAAATCAATGGACTTCTCTCATGGTTTCTGATTAGCATGGAGGAGGAAAGTGTGACCCACTTTTTAATAGCTCTTTGAAACTTTTGGCAGTTATTTTCATTTGTTTTGGATTTTAAGTGGTCACTTGCGGTCAGTCTTCCCCTCAGGCTAGGCTGTAGCAAGCAACACAAACTCTCTCTTCTATTGTTAGATTTGAAAATAGTTAGGGGATAAATCTTTTCCTGTACTTCCTGTCTACACATTATGGGTGGCTGTCACTGGTAGCTGTCACTGGTGGCTGTCACTGGTGGCTGTCACTGGTAGCTGTCACTGGTGGCTGTCACTGGTAGCTGTCACTGGTGGCTGTCACTGGTAGCTGTCACTGGTGGCTGTCACTGGTGGCTGGGTGGCTGTCACTTGTGGCTGTCACTGGTGGCTGTCACTGGTGGCTGGGTGGCTGTCACTGGTGGCTGTCACTGGTGGCTGTCACTGGTAGCTGGGTGGCTGTCACTGGTAGCTGTCACTGGTAGCTGTCACTGGTAGCTGGGTGGCTGTCACTGGTAGCTGTCACTGGTAGCTGGGTGGCTGTCACTGGTGGCTGTCACTGGTGGCTGTCACTGGTGGCTGGGTGGCTGTCACTGGTGGCTGTCACTGGTGGCTGTCACTGGTGGCTGGGTGGCTGTCACTGGTGGCTGTCACTGGTGGCTGTCACTGGTGGCTGTCACTGGTGGCTGGGTGGCTGTCACTGGTGGCTGTCACTGGTGGCTGTCACTGGTGGCTGTCACTGGTGGCTGTCACTGGTGGCTGTCACTGGTGGCTGTCACTGGTAGCTGTCACTGGTGGCTGTCACTGGTAGCTGTCAGTGGTGGCTGTCACTGGTGGCTGTCAATGGTGGCTGTCACTGGCGGCTGTCACTGGTGGCTGTCACTGGTGGCTGTCACTGGTGGCTGTCACTGGTAGCTGTCAGTGGTGGCTGTCACTGGTGGCTGTCAATGGTGGCTGTCACTGGTGGCTGTCACTGGTGGCTGTCAATGGTGGCTGTCAATGGTGGCTGTCACTGGTGGCTGTCACTGGTGGCTGTCACTGGTGGCTGTCACTGGTGGCTGTCACTGGTGGCTGTCACTGGTGGCTGGGTGGCTGTCACTGGTAGCTGGGTGGCTGTCACTGGTGGCTGTCACTGGTGGCTGGGTGGCTGTCACTGGTGGCTGTCACTGGTAGCTGTCACTGGTGGCTGTCACTGGTGGCTGTCACTGGTGGCTGTCACTGGTGGCTGTCACTGGTAGCTGGGTGGCTGTCACTGGTAGCTGTCACTGGTAGCTGGGTGGCTGTCACTGGTGGCTGTCACTGGTAGCTGTCACTGGTGGCTGTCACTGGTGGCTGTCACTGGTAGCTGGGTGGCTGTCACTGGTAGCTGTCACTGGTAGCTGGGTGGCTGTCACTGGTGGCTGTCACTGGTAGCTGTCACTGGTGGCTGTCACTGGTGGCTGTCACTGGTAGCTGTCACTGGTGGCTGTCAATGGTGGCTGTCACTGGTGGCTGTCACTGGTGGCTGTCACTGGTGGCTGTCATTGGTGGCTGTCACTGGTAGCTGTCAGTGGTGGCTGTCACTGGTGGCTGTCACTGGTGGCTGTCACTGGTAGCTGGGTGGCTGTCACTGGTAGCTGTCAGTGGTAGCTGGGTGGCTGTCACTGGTAGCTGTCACTGGTGGCTGTCACTGGTAGCTGTCACTGGTGGCTGTCACTGGTGGCTGTCACTGGTGGCTGTCACTGGTGGCTGTCACTGGTAGCTGTCAGTGGTAGCTGTCACTGGTGGCTGTCACTGGTGGCTGTCACTGGTGGCTGTCACTGGTAGCTGTCACTGGTGGCTGTCACTGGTGGCTGTCACTGGTGGCTGTCACTGGTGGCTGTCACTGGTGGCTGTCACTGGTGGCTGTCACTGGTAGCTGTCACTGGTAGCTGGGTGGCTGTCACTAGTAGCTGTCACTGGTAGCTGTCACTGGTGGCTGTCACTGGTGGCTGTCACTGGTGGCTGGGTGGCTGTCACTGGTGGCTGTCACTGGTGGCTGTCACTGGTGGCTGTCACTGGTGGCTGTCACTGGTAGCTGTCAGTGGTAGCTGGGTGGCTGTCACTGGTGGCTGTCACTGGTGGCTGTCACTGGTGGCTGTCACTGGTAGCTGGGTAGCTGTCAGTGGTAGCTGGGTGGCTGTCACTGGTAGCTGGGTGGCTGTCAGTGGTAGCTGGGTGGCTGTCACTGGTGGCTGTCACTGGTGGCTGTCACTGGTGGCTGTCACTGGTGGCTGTCACTGGTGGCTGTCACTGGTGGCTGTCACTGGTAGCTGGGTAGCTGTCAGTGGTAGCTGGGTGGCTGTCACTGGTGGCTGTCACTGGTGGCTGTCACTGGTGGCTGTCACTGGTGGCTGTCACTGGTGGCTGTCACTGGTGGCTGTCACTGGTGGCTGTCACTGGTAGCTGGGTGGCTGTCACTGGTAGCTGGGTGGCTGTCACTGGTGGCTGTCACTGGTGGCTGTCACTGGTAGCTGTCACTGGTAGCTGGGTGGCTGTCACTGGTAGCTGTCACTGGTAGCTGTCACTGGTGGCTGTCACTGGTGGCTGTCACTGTTAGCTGGGTGGCTGTCACTGGTGGCTGGGTGGCTGTCACTGGTGGCTGTCACTGGTAGCTGTCACTGGTAGCTGGGTGGCTGTCACTGGTAGCTGTCACTGGTAGCTGTCACTGGTAGCTAGGTGGCTGTCACTGGTAGCTGTCACTGGTAGCTGTCACTGGTGGCTGTCACTGGTGGCTGTCACTGGTGGCTGTCACTGGTAGCTGGGTGGCTGTCACTGGTGGCTGTCACTGGTGGCTGTCACTGGTGGCTGTCACTGGTGGCTGGGTGGCTGTCACTGGTGGCTGTCACTGGTAGCTGTCACTGGTAGCTGGGTGGCTGTCACTGGTAGCTGTCACTGGTAGCTGTCACTGGTGGCTGTCACTGGTGGCTGTCACTGGTGGCTGTCACTGGTGGCTGTCACTGGTAGCTGGGTGGCTGTCACTGGTGGCTGTCACTGGTGGCTGGGTGGCTGTCACTGGTGGCTGGGTGGCTGTCACTGGTGGCTGTCACTGGTGGCTGTCACTGGTGGCTGTCACTGGTAGCTGTCAGTGGTAGCTGGGTGGCTGTCACTGGTGGCTGTCACTGGTGGCTGTCACTGGTGGCTGTCACTGGTGGCTGTCACTGGTAGCTGGGTAGCTGTCAGTGGTAGCTGGGTGGCTGTCACTGGTAGCTGGGTGGCTGTCACTGGTGGCTGTCACTGGTGGCTGTCACTGGTAGCTGGGTGGCTGTCACTGGTGGCTGTCACTGGTGGCTGTCACTGGTGGCTGTCACTGGTAGCTGTCACTGGTAGCTGGGTGGCTGTCACTGGTAGCTGTCACTGGTAGCTGTCACTGGTGGCTGTCACTGGTGGCTGTCACTGGTGGCTGTCACTGGTGGCTGTCACTGGTGGCTGTCACTGGTGGCTGTCACTGGTGGCTGTCACTGGTAGCTGGGTGGCTGTCACTGGTAGCTGGGTGGCTGTCACTGGTGGCTGTCACTGGTGGCTGTCACTGGTGGCTGTCACTGGTAGCTGTCACTGGTAGCTGGGTGGCTGTCACTGGTAGCTGTCACTGGTGGCTGTCACTGGTGGCTGTCACTGGTAGCTGGGTGGCTGTCACTGGTGGCTGTCACTGGTGGCTGTCACTGGTGGCTGGGTGGCTGTCACTGGTGGCTGTCACTGGTGGCTGTCACTGGTGGCTGTCACTGGTGGCTGTCACTGGTAGCTGTCAGTGGTAGCTGGGTGGCTGTCACTGGTGGCTGTCACTGGTGGCTGTCACTGGTGGCTGTCACTGGTGGCTGTCACTGGTAGCTGGGTAGCTGTCAGTGGTAGCTGGGTGGCTGTCACTGGTAGCTGGGTGGCTGTCACTGGTGGCTGTCACTGGTGGCTGTCACTGGTGGCTGTCACTGGTGGCTGTCACTGGTGGCTGTCACTGGTAGCTGGGTGGCTGTCACTGGTAGCTGGGTGGCTGTCACTGGTGGCTGTCACTGGTAGCTGTCACTGGTGGCTGGGTGGCTGTCACTGGTGGCTGTCACTGGTGGCTGTCACTGGTAGCTGTCAGTGGTAGCTGGGTGGCTGTCACTGGTGGCTGTCACTGGTGGCTGTCACTGGTAGCTGTCACTGGTAGCTGTCACTGGTGGCTGTCACTGGTAGCTGTCACTGGTAGCTGTCGCTGGTAGCTGTCACTGGTAGCTGTCACTGGTGGCTGTCACTGGTGGCTGTCACTGGTGGCTGTCACTGGTAGCTGGGTGGCTGTCACTGGTAGCTGTCACTGGTAGCTGGGTGGCTGTCACTGGTAGCTGTCACTGGTGGCTGGGTGGCTGTCACTGGTGGCTGTCACTGGTGGCTGTCACTGGTGGCTGTCACTGGTGGCTGTCACTGGTGGCTGGGTGGCTGTCACTGGTGGCTGGGTGGCTGTCACTGGTAGCTGTCACTGGTGGCTGTCAGTGGTAGCTGTCACTGGTGGCTGTTACTGGTAGCTGTCACTGGTGGCTGGGTGGCTGTCACTGGTGGCTGTCACTGGTGGCTGTCACTGGTAGCTGTCAGTGGTGGCTGTCACTGGTGGCTGTCACTGGTGGCTGTCACTGGTAGCTGGGTGGCTGTCACTGGTAGCTGTCAGTGGTAGCTGGGTGGCTGTCACTGGTAGCTGTCACTGGTGGCTGTCACTGGTAGCTGTCACTGGTGGCTGTCACTGGTGGCTGTCACTGGTAGCTGTCACTGGTGGCTGTCACTGGTGGCTGGGTGGCTGTCACTGGTGGCTGTCACTGGTGGCTGTCACTGGTGGCTGTCACTGGTGGCTGTCACTGGTGGCTGTCACTGGTGGCTGTCACTGGTGGCTGTCACTGGTGGCTGTCACTGGTGGCTGTCACTGGTAGCTGTCAGTGGTAGCTGGGTGGCTGTCACTGGTGGCTGTCACTGGTGGCTGTCACTGGTGGCTGTCACTGGTGGCTGTCACTGGTGGCTGTCACTGGTGGCTGTCACTGGTAGCTGGGTGGCTGTCACTGGTGGCTGTCACTGGTGGCTGTCACTGGTGGCTGTCACTGGTAGCTGGGTGGCTGTCACTGGTGGCTGTCACTGGTGGCTGTCACTGGTGGCTGTCACTGGTGGCTGTCACTGGTGGCTGTCACTGGTGGCTGTCACTGGTAGCTGGGTGGCTGTCACTGGTGGCTGTCACTGGTGGCTGTCACTGGTGGCTGTCACTGGTGGCTGTCACTGGTAGCTGTCAGTGGTAGCTGTCACTGGTGGCTGTCACTGGTGGCTGTCACTGGTAGCTGGGTGGCTGTCACTGGTGGCTGTCACTGGTGGCTGTCACTGGTGGCTGTCACTGGTGGCTGTCACTGGTGGCTGTCACTGGTGGCTGTCACTGGTGGCTGTCACTGGTGGCTGTCACTGGTAGCTGGGTGGCTGTCACTGGTGGCTGTCACTGGTGGCTGTCACTGGTGGCTGTCACTGGTAGCTGTCAGTGGTAGCTGTCACTGGTGGCTGTCACTGGTGGCTGTCACTGGTAGCTGGGTGGCTGTCACTGGTGGCTGTCACTGGTGGCTGTCACTGGTGGCTGTCACTGGTGGCTGTCACTGGTGGCTGTCACTGGTGGCTGTCACTGGTGGCTGTCACTGGTAGCTGGGTGGCTGTCACTGGTGGCTGTCACTGGTGGCTGTCACTGGTGGCTGTCACTGGTGGCTGTCACTGGTAGCTGTCAGTGGTAGCTGGGTGGCTGTCACTGGTAGCTGTCACTGGTGGCTGTCACTGGTGGCTGTCACTGGTGGCTGCCTACTTACCATTGGTAACTGTCTGCGCTTCAACAGAGCCCGCAGGTTTCTGTCCACTCTGTTGTAGCATTGGACTGGACTGTAGGCTGGGTGGTCTGGACAAGAAATCAGGTTATTTTTAGATCAGCTCATTCAAGAAATCAGGTTATTTTTAGATCAGCTCATTCAAGAAATCAGGTTATTTTTAGATCAGCTCATTCAAGAAATCAGGTTATTTTTAGATGAGCTCATTCAAGAAATCAGGTTATTTTTAGATCAGCTCATTCAAGAAATCAGGTTATTTTTAGATCAGCTCATTCAAGAAATCAGGTTATTTTTAGATCAGCTCATTCAAGAAATCAGGTTATTTTTAGATCAGCTCATTCAAGAAATCAGGTTATTTTTAGATCAGCTCATTCAAGAAATCAGGTTATTTTTTTTATTGGTGGGAAGGAGAGCTTTGACTACTGGTCGAGATATTTTTTGAGTTGAATGAATTTGAACCAACTTACCACTTCTGTCATCTAAAATCATGACCCAAGTGTCCTCAGCTGTTGTCATCTCTGTGTCCCATTCATCATCTTCTCTAATGACATGCAGACCACGGTAGTTGAGGATTTTCATTTGATCTTCTTCTGAACTCTCAACAAAGCTGCTCCAGGCCTGGGAGACACAAACAAACAACTAGGTCAGCATCTTAAGTAAGTCAGTGGTAACTTGGTTAACCTGTTGCTGATCCACTTCCTCAAAGTTGTCTGCTGACAAAAATCTTCTCTTTGTTTATTGACAATCTCATCAAAAATAAAATATTCATTAACTTTCCAGATTGTGTAGCTACTGACATTATGCTGGCCATGGGTATCTGGTGTACAAATATTTTAAACATCACAGATATAAACTAAGACAAAAGTGTACAATTTTATCACAGATATAAACTAAGACAAAAGCATACAATTTTATCACATATATAAACTAAGACAAAAGCGTACAATTTTATCACAGATATAAACTAAGACAAAAGCATACAATTTTATCACAGATATAAACTAAGACAAAAGTGTACAATTTTATCATAGATATAAACTAAGACAAAAGTGTACAATTTTATCACAGATATAAACTAAGACAAAAGTGTACAATTTTATCACAGATATAAACTAAGACAAAAGCGTACAATTTTATCACAGATATAAACTAAGACAAAAGCATACAATTTTATCATAGATATAAACTAAGACAAAAGTGTACAATTTTATCACAGATATAAACTAAGACAAAAGTGTACAATTTTATCACAGATATAAACTAAGACAAAAGTGTACAATTTTATCACAGATATAAACTAAGACAAAAGTGTACAATTTTATCACAGATATAAACTAAGACAAAAGTGTACAATTTTATCACAGATATAAACTAAGACAAAAGTGTACAATTTTATCATAGATATAAACTAAGACAAAAGTGTACAATTTTATCATAGATATAAACTAAGACAAAAGTGTACAATTTTATCACAGATATAAACTAAGACAAAAGTGTACAATTTTATCATAGATATAAACTAAGACAAAAGTGTACAATTTTATCACAGATATAAACTAAGACAAAAGCGAACAATTTTATCACAGATATAAACTAAGACAAAAGCATACAATTTTATCAGAGATATAAACTAAGACAAAAGTGTACAATTTTATCACAGATATAAACTAAGACAAAAGTGTACAATTTTATCAGAGATATAAACTAAGACAAAAGTGTACAATTTTATCAGAGATATAAACTAAGACAAAAGTGTACAATTTTATCACAGATATAAACTAAGACAAAAGTGTACAATTTTATCACAGATATAAACTAAGACAAAAGTGTACAATTTTATCACAGATATAAACTAAGACAAAAGTGTACAATTTTATCACAGATATAAACTAAGACAAAAGTGTACAATTTTATCAGAGATATAAACTAAGACAAAAGTGTACAATTTTATCAGAGATATAAACTAAGACAAAAGTGTACAATTTTATCAGAGATATAAACTAAGACAAAAGTGTACAATTTTATCACAGATATAAACTAAGACAAAAGTGTACAATTTTATCACAGATATAAACTAAGACAAAAGTGTACAATTTTATCAGAGATATAAACTAAGACAAAAGTGTACAATTTTAGCAGAGATATAAACTAAGACAAAAGTGTACAATTTTATCAGAGATATAAACTAAGACAAAAGTGTACAATTTTATCAGAGATATAAACTAAGACAAAAGTGTACAATTTTATCACAGATATAAACTAAGACAAAAGTGTACAATTTTATCAGAGATATAAACTAAGACAAAAGTGTACAATTTTATCACAGATATAAACTAAGACAAAAGTGTACAATTTTATCAGAGATATAAACTAAGACAAAAGTGTACAATATTATCAGAGATATAAACTAAGACAAAAGTGTACAATTTTATCAGAGATATAAACTAAGACAAAAGTGTACAATATTATCAGAGATATAAACTAAGACAAAAGTGTACAATTTTATCAGAGATATAAACTAAGACAAAAGTGTACAATTTTATCAGAGATATAAACTAAGACAAAAGTGTACAATTTTATCAGAGATATAAACTAAGTCAAAAGTGTACAATTTTATCACAGATATAAACTAAGACAAAAGTGTACAATTTTATCACAGATATAAACTAAGACAAAAGTGTACAATTTTTTTACACGATGCAGTGACAGTGATGTAAAAGTATTTCGAAGTTCTTTAAGTAAGTAAAGTTCACTTTCAAACCTGTGAGTTGTTTACATAAGATTAAAGACACTTAGATCAAGGCCCTGATAGGTAGTGTAACCACATCATAGTTTGCCTGCATCAATTATTTTTGTTGTAGATCTAGTGGGTTCAGATAGTGTAACCACATCATAGTATGCCTGCATCAATTATTTTTGTTGTAGATCTAGTGGGTTCAGATAGTGTAACCACATCATAGTATGCCTGCATCAATTATTTTTGTTGTAGATCTAGTGGGTTCAGATAGTGTAACCACATCATAGTTTGCCTGCATCAATTATTTTTGTTGTAGATCTAGTGGGTTCAGATAGTGTAACCACATCATAGTTTGCCTGCATCAATTATTTTTGTTGTAGATCTAGTGGGTTCAGATAGTGTAACCACATCATAGTTTGCCTGCATCAATTATTTTTGTTGTAGATCTAGTGGGTTCAGATAGTGTAACCACATCATAGTATGCCTGCATCAATTATTTTTGTTGTAGATCTAGTGGGTTCAGATAGTGTAACCACATCATAGTATGCCTGCATCAATTATTTTTGTTGTAGATCTAGTGGGTTCAGATAGTGTAACCACATCATAGTTTGCCTGCATCAATTATTTTTGTTGTAGATCTAGTGGGTTCAGATAGTGTAACCACATCATAGTATGCCTGCATCAATTATTTTTGTTGTAGATCTAGTGGGTTCAGATAGTGTAACCACATCATAGTTTGCCTGCATCAATTATTTTTGTTGTAGATCTAGTGGGTTCAGATAGTGTAACCACATCATAGTATGCCTGCATCAATTATTTTTGTTGTAGATCTAGTGGGTTCAGATAGTGTAACCACATCATAGTATGCCTGCATCAATTATTTTTGTTGTAGATCTAGTGGGTTCAGATAGTGTAACCACATCATAGTATGCCTGCATCAATTATTTTTGTTGTAGATCTAGTGGGTTCAGATAGTGTAACCACATCATAGTTTGCCTGCATCAATTATTTTTGTTGTAGATCTAGTGGGTTCAGATAGTGTAACCACATCATAGTTTGCCTGCATCAATTATTTTTGTTGTAGATCTAGTGGGTTCAGATAGTGTAACCACATCATAGTTTGCCTGCATCAATTATTTTTGTTGTAGATCTAGTGGGTTCAGATAGTGTAACCACATCATAGTTTGCCTGCATCAATTATTTTTGTTGTAGATCTAGTCGGTTCAGATAGTGTAACCACATCATAGTATGCCTGCATCACTTATTTTTGTTGAAGATCTAGTCGGTTCAGATAGTGTAACCACATCATAGTTTGCCTGCATCACTTATTTTTGTTGTAGATCTAGTGGGTTCAGATAGTGTAACCACATCATAGTTTGCCTGCATCAATTATTTTTGTTGTAGATCTAGTGGGTTCAGATAGTGTAACCACATCATAGTTTGCCTGCATCAATTATTTTTGTTGTAGATCTAGTGGGTTCAGATAGTGTAACCACATCATAGTTTGCCTGCATCAATTATTTTTGTTGTAGATCTAGTGGGTTCAGATAGTGTAACCACATCATAGTTTGCCTGCATCAATTATTTTTGTTGTAGATCTAGTGGGTTCAGATAGTGTAACCACATCATAGTTTGCCTGCATCAATTATTTTTGTTGTAGATCTAGTGGGTTCAGATAGTGTAACCACATCATAGTTTGCCTGCATCAATTATTTTTGTTGTAGATCTAGTGGGTTCAGATAGTGTAACCACATCATAGTTTGCCTGCATCAATTATTTTTGTTGTAGATCTAGTCGGTTCAGATAGTGTAACCACATCATAGTATGCCTGCATCACTTATTTTTGTTGTAGATCTAGTCGGTTCAGATAGTGTAACCACATCATAGTTTGCCTGCATCACTTATTTTTGTTGTAGATCTAGTGGGTTCAGATAGTGTAACCACATCATAGTATGCCTGCATCAATTATTTTTGTTGTAGATCTAGTGGGTTCAGATAGTGTAACCACATCATAGTATGCCTGCATCAATTATTTTTGTTGTAGATCTAGTGGGTTCAGATAGTGTAACCACATCATAGTATGCCTGCATCAATTATTTTTGTTGTAGATCTAGTGGGTTCAGATAGTGTAACCACATCATAGTATGCCTGCATCAATTATTTTTGTTGTAGATCTAGTGGGTTCAGATAGTGTAACCACATCATCGTATGCCTGCATCAATTATTTTTGTTGTAGATCTAGTGGGTTCAGATAGTGTAACCACATCATCGTATGCCTGCATCAATTATTTTTGTTGTAGATCTAGTGGGTTCAGATAGTGTAACCACATCATAGTTTGCCTGCATCAATTATTTTTGTTGTAGATCTAGTGGGTTCAGATAGTGTAACCACATCATAGTTTGCCTGCATCAATTATTTTTGTTGTAGATCTAGTGGGTTCAGATAGTGTAACCACATCATAGTATGCCTGCATCAATTATTTTTGTTGTAGATCTAGTGGGTTCAGATAGTGTAACCACATCATAGTATGCCTGCATCAATTATTTTTGTTGTAGATCTAGTGGGTTCAGATAGTGTAACCACATCATAGTATGCCTGCATCAATTATTTTTGTTGTAGATCTAGTGGGTTCAGATAGTGTAACCACATCATAGTATGCCTGCATCAATTATTTTTGTTGTAGATCTAGTGGGTTCAGATAGTGTAACCACATCATAGTATGCCTGCATCAATTATTTTTGTTGTAGATCTAGTGGGTTCAGATAGTGTAACCACATCATAGTATGCCTGCATCAATTATTTTTGTTGTAGATCTAGTGGGTTCAGATAGTGTAACCACATCATAGTATGCCTGCATCAATTATTTTTGTTGTAGATCTAGTGGGTTCAGATAGTGTAACCACATCATAGTATGCCTGCATCAATTATTTTTGTTGTAGATCTAGTGGGTTCAGATAGTGTAACCACATCATAGTTTGCCTGCATCAATTATTTTTGTTGTAGATCGAGTGGGTTCAGATAGTGTAACCACATCATAGTATGCCTGCATCAATTATTTTTGTTGTAGATCTAGTGGGTTCAGATAGTGTAACCACATCATAGTATGCCTGCATCAATTATTTTTGTTGTAGATCTAGTGGGTTCAGATAGTGTAACCACATCATAGTTTGCCTGCATCAATTATTTTTGTTGTAGATCTAGTGGGTTCAGATAGTGTAACCACATCATAGTATGCCTGCATCAATTATTTTTGTTGTAGATCTAGTGGGTTCAGATAGTGTAACCACATCATAGTATGCCTGCATCAATTATTTTTGTTGTAGATCTAGTGGGTTCAGATAGTGTAACCACATCATAGTATGCCTGCATCAATTATTTTTGTTGTAGATCTAGTGGGTTCAGAGAGTGTAACCACATCAATTATTTTGGGTCAAAGGCTAAGAAAATCTCCACTAGAAATAACACATTGACATGTGGTTCAACCACCTCTCCACTAGAAATAACACATTGACATGTGGTCCAACCACCTCTCCAATAGAAATAACACATTGACATGTGGTTCAACCACCTCTCCAATAGAAATAACACATTGACATGTGGTTCAACCACCTCTCCAATAGAAATAACACATTGACATGTGGTCCAACCACCTCTCCAATAGACATACATTGACATGTGGTTCAACCACCTCTCCAATAGACATACATTGACATGTGGTTCAACCACCTCTCCAATAGAAATAACACATTGACATGTGGTTCAAACACCTCTCCAATAGAAATAACACATTGACATGTGGTTCAAACACCTCTCCAATAGAAATAACACATTGACATGTGGTTCAACCACCTCTCCAATAGAAATAACACATTGACATGTGGTTGTAACTGAGTGCCCAGCACTGCCAACCAGCAAAAAAAATCATAAACCAAGCACTCTTGACTTTTTTAAACCAGATTTCATTCGAAAATTTTCTAAATTTGTGATTTTCCACAAACAATGGGCTCTGCACAGTTTCAAAAATTACGTCTTCCAGGAAATTCGCCTTTTTATTTTAAAATTTTGGCCAAACAAATCAGCTGAAAAGATTTCTGCTGTTTTTAAAAAAAAAAGTCTATGGGCAGAAAAATTTTGATTTTTTTCCTGCGCAAAATTTTTCTGAGGTGGAAAAAGCTGATTTCTGAAAAATACTTTTAAATATTTATTAAAAATTAACAGTTTAACACATTTTTTAAAAATTAAAATAGTTTAGTTTTTTTTTAACGGGTGTATTATTTCTGTAATTCTTTTTCCTAAAAAAAGTAGTTTGTTTGATTTTTAACATTTTTTTAAAGTCAGTTCAGTTCTTCCCATCCAATGGCTGGCACCATACAAACATGGCCCACCATACAACATACAAACATGGCCCACCATACAACATACAAACATGGCCCACCATACAACATACAAACATGGCCCATCATACAACATACAAACATGGCCCACCATACAACAGACAAACATAGCCCACCATACAACATACAAACATGGCCCACCATACAACATACAAACATGGCCCACCATACAACATACAAACATGGCCCACCATACAGCTTTAAACATGGCCCACCATACAACAGACAAACATAGCCCACCATACAACATACAAACATGGCCCACCATACAACATACAAACATGGCCCACCATACAAACATGGCCCACCATACAGCTTTAAACATGGCCCACCATACAACATGGCCCAGCATACAAACATGGCCCACCATACAACATACAAACATGGCCCACCATACAACTGGCCCACCATACAGCTTTAAACATGGCCCACCATACAAACATGGCCCACCATACAGCTTTAAACATGGCCCACCATACAAACATGGCCCACCATACAGCTTTAAACATGGCCCACCATACAAACATGGCCCACCATACAGCTTTAAACATGGCCCACCATACAACATACAAACATGGCCCACCATACAGCTTTAAACATGGCCCACCATACAAACATGGCCCACCATACAGCTTTAAACATGGCCCATCATACAAACATGGCCCAGCATACAAACATGGCCCACCACACAAACATGGCCCACCATACAAACATGGCCCATCATACAAACATGGCCCACCATACAAACATGGCCCACCATACAACATGGCCCAGCATACAAACATGGCCCACCATACAGCTTTAAACATGGCCCACCATACAGCTTTAAACATGGCCCACCATACAAACATGGCCCACCATACAGCTTTAAACATGGCCCACCATACAGCTTTAAACATGGCCCAGCATACAAACATCTGCCCAACATACAAACATGGCCCATCATACAAACATGGCCCAACATACAAACATGGCCCAGCATACAAACATGGCCAACCATACAGCTTTAAACATGGCCCACCATACAAACATGGCCCACCATACAGCTTTAAACATGGCCCACCATACAAACATGGCCCACCATACAGCTTTAAACATGGCCCATCATGCAAACATGGCCCACCATACAAACATGGCCCAACATACAGACATGGCCCAGCATACAAACATGGCCAACCATACAGCTTTAAACATGGCCCACCATACAAACATGGCCCACCATACAGCTTTAAACATGGCCCACCATACAAACATGGCCCATCATGCAAACATGGCCCACCATACAAACATGGCCCAACATACAAACATGGCCCACCATACAAACATGGCCCACCATACAAACATGGCCCAACATACAAACATGGCCCAGCATACAAACATGGCCAACCATACAGCTTTAAACATGGCCCACCATACAAACATGGCCCACCATACAGCTTTAAACATGGCCCACCATACAACATGGCCCAGCATACAAACATGGCCCACCATACAACATACAAACATGGCCCACCATACAACTGGCCCACCATACAGCTTTAAACATGGCCCACCATACAAACATGGCCCACCATACAGCTTTAAACATGGCCCACCATACAAACATGGCCCACCATACAGCTTTAAACATGGCCCACCATACAAACATGGCCCACCATACAGCTTTAAACATGGCCCACCATACAACATACAAACATGGCCCACCATACAGCTTTAAACATGGCCCACCATACAAACATGGCCCACCATACAGCTTTAAACATGGCCCATCATACAAACATGGCCCAGCATACAAACATGGCCCACCATACAACATGGCCCAGCATACAGCTTTAAACATGGCCCACCATACAAACATGGCCCAGCATACAAACATGGCCCACCATACAGCTTTAAACATGGCCCAGCATACAAACATGGCCCACCATACAACATACAAACATGGCCCACCATACAACATACAAACATGGCCCACCATACAGCTTTAAACATGGCCCACCATACAAACATGGCCCACCATACAGCTTTAAACATGGCCCATCATACAAACATGGCCCAGCATACAAACATGGCCCACCACACAAACATGGCCCACCATACAAACATGGCCCATCATACAAACATGGCCCACCATACAAACATGGCCCACCATACAACATGGCCCAGCATACAAACATGGCCCACCATACAGCTTTAAACATGGCCCACCATACAGCTTTAAACATGGCCCACCATACAAACATGGCCCACCATACAGCTTTAAACATGGCCCACCATACAGCTTTAAACATGGCCCAGCATACAAACATCTGCCCAACATACAAACATGGCCCATCATACAAATATGGCCCAACATACAAACATGGCCCAGCATACAAACATGGCCAACCATACAGCTTTAAACATGGCCCACCATACAAACATGGCCCACCATACAGCTTTAAACATGGCCCACCATACAAACATGGCCCACCATACAGCTTTAAACATGGCCCATCATGCAAACATGGCCCACCATACAAACATGGCCCAACATACAGACATGGCCCAGCATACAAACATGGCCAACCATACAGCTTTAAACATGGCCCACCATACAAACATGGCCCACCATACAGCTTTAAACATGGCCCACCATACAAACATGGCCCATCATGCAAACATGGCCCACCATACAAACATGGCCCAACATACAAACATGGCCCACCATACAAACATGGCCCACCATACAAACATGGCCCAACATACAAACATGGCCCAGCATACAAACATGGCCAACCATACAGCTTTAAACATGGCCCACCATACAAACATGGCCCACCATACAGCTTTAAACATGGCCCACCATACAAACATGGCCCACCATACAGCTTTAAACATGGCCCACCATACAAACATGGCCCACCATACAGCTTTAAACATGGCCCACCATACAACATACAAACATGGCCCACCATACAGCTTTAAACATGGCCCACCATACAACATGGCCCAGCATACAAACATGGCCCACCATACAGCTTTAAACATGGCCCACCATACAGCTTTAAACATGGCCCACTATACAGCTTTAAACATGGCCCAGCATACAAACATCTGCCCAACATACAAACATGGCCCATCATGCAAACATGGCCCACCATACAAACATGGCCCAACACACAAACATGGCCCAGCATACAAACATGGCCAACCATACAGCTTTAAACATGGCCCACCATACAAACATGGCCAAC
The DNA here is from genome assembly GCF_028476545.2 of Physella acuta. Lineage (NCBI taxonomy): Eukaryota > Metazoa > Mollusca > Gastropoda > Physidae > Physella > Physella acuta. Next base: position 130,408 of record NW_026732010.1, read on the forward strand.
CATACAGCTTTAAACATGGCCCACCATACAAACATGGCCCAGCATACAAACATGGCCCAGCATACAAACATGGCCCAGCATACAAACATGGCCCACCATACAAACATGGCCCACCATACAGCTTTAAACATGGCCCACCATACAAACATGGCCCACCATACAAACATGGCCCAGCATACAAACATGGCCCACCATACAAACATGGCCCACCATACAGCTTTAAACATGGACCACAATTCAGCATTAAACATCCAATGCTACCATGCAGAAAAGATAGAGAAAAACCATAAGACACTTACCTCCATTTTCTCTGGGTTTTCAAATAGTACTTCAAACAGAGAAGAACTTGGCTCGAAGCTAGAGACTGAATCATTCATGACAATGTCCTCATCTTTTTCCTCCAGGTTCAGGAGGTATTTCACTAAAAAGTAATCAAATCAGTTACTGGCCTCAAATGCACTCACATTTTTTAAAAATGATTTCTAGAATCTAACTACTAACCCTTACAGCCCCAGTCTAGAATTTAACTATTAACCCTTACAGCCCCAGTCTAGAATTTAACTATTAACCCTTAAAGCCCCAGACTAGAATTTAACTATTAACCCTTACAGCACCCAGTCTAGAATTTAACTATTAACCCTTACAGCCCCAGACTAGAATTTAACTATTAACCCTTAAAGCCCCAGACTAGAATTTAACTATTAACCCTTAAAGCCCCAGTCTAGAATTGAACTATTAACCCTTAAAGCCCCAGACTAGAATTTAACTATTAACCCTTAAAGCCCCAGACTAGAATTTAACTATTAACCCTTAAAGCCCCAGACTAGAATTTAACTATTAACCCTTAAAGCCCCAGACTAGAATTTAACTATTAACCCTTAAAGCCCCAGACTAGAATTTAACTATTAACCCTTAAAGCCCCAGACTAGACATAGGTTTACAAACACAACATCAAGTACTTGACTTATGCAACCTACAGCATGGCTAGGGTTTACAACCACAACATCAAGTACTTGACCTTACACTGCAGTAATGGGCCCAGTGTTAAAAAAGATTGTCAACAAATTTTTCTGTCAGAGTCAAATCCTGGTATTTTTTTTATGGACTAATCAGTTGAGACATGCTGACTTGGACATAAGTTTTAACACAATCTTAAATTAGATTGTATTTAGAAGAGTCTGATAATTATTGAGACATCGAAAAACTGAATAGCACTGAAATTCATAAATTTGTAACTACTAACTATTTTTATAACTCTTTATTACTTGCCCCCTGACATTATGACACTCTAGTACTGGTCCCCTGACATTATGACACTCTAGTACTGGTCCCCTGACATTATGACACTCTAGTACTGGTCCCCTGACATTATGACACTCTAGTACTGGTCCCCTGACATTATGACACTCTAGTACTGGTCCCCTGACATTATGACACTCTAGTACTGGTCCTGACATTATGACACTCTAGTACTGGTCCCCTGACATTATGACACTCTAGTACTGGTCCCCTGACATTATGACACTCTAGTACTGGTCCCCTGACATTATGACACTCTAGTACTGGTCCCCTGACATTATGACACTCTAGTACTGGTCCCCTGACATTATGACACTCTAGTATTGGTCCCCTGACATTATGACACTCTAGTATTGGTCCCCTGACATTATGACACTCTAGTACTGGTCCCCTGACATTATGACACTCTAGTACTGGTCCCCTGACATTATGACACTCTAGTATTGGTCCCCTGACATTATGACACTCTAGTACTGGTCCCCTGACATTATGACACTCTAGTACTGGTCCCCTGACATTATGACACTCTAGTACTGGTCCCCTGACATTATGACACTCTAGTACTGGTCCCCTGACATTATGACACTCTAGTACTGGTCCCCTGACATTATGACACTCTAGTACTGGTCCCCTGACATTATGACACTCTAGTATTGGTCCCCTGACATTATGACACTCTAGTATTGGTCCCCTGACATTATGACCCCAGAGGTCAATCACAGTTCATAACATTTGTACACCAACATCTGTTGTACACCAACATCTGTTGTACACCAACATCTGTTGTACACCAACATCTGTTGTACACCAACATCTGTTGTACACCAACATCTGTTGTACACCAACATCTGTTGTACACCAACATCTGTTGTACACCAACATCTGCATGCCATTATCAATTTTTCAAATGAAATACCAGATTTTTTAACACAATGTTGTTTGTGCACATGGTAAAATATCCTCTGCACAGGAGATAAGGGATCATAAAATAATATGAATGGTTGAGTGAAGAGAAGGTAAAAGTATGTTGGGGCTGTGAGGGTTTAAGTAGGTTGCTATGATTAGCCTGTCGCTGGACCTACTTTTTTTTACCATCGCCATGGTAATGATGGCTGCCGAAAACTACGATACTGTGTTTTAGTTTTTTGAACAATGTTTCGTGGTCATTTCAGAAATATATACTTAAAAATGGTAATTTTTGCAACGATACCAGTCTAGTTTTAATAATGGAAGATTAATGTTTTAAGCAAACTTGCCATTTGTACTTTTTTTTTTCTGATCGCTGAGAATATCGAGTAATAATAATAAAAGTGAGCAAAACATGAATTGCTTTAATATTGTTCTAAACATACTGAAAATATATTCTAAACTATAGAAAAATTATAACTTGCCTTCTATTAAACTAATGTCATTAATGTTTTAATAATCAAGCAGGGTAAAAGCAAAACCTATTAAAAATAACTTGATCGAGACAACAGCTAACTAAGCCTGCCCATTTTGCCCCCCGCGTATTTGAATGGGGAGAAATCTAACAGACGAAACATTTCTGCATTTCACAGCAACACTCCTTAAAAAACTAACCCCCCCCCCCCCCCCGTATCACTGGAAATCAGTCATATCATCGTAGCGATTTAAAATTTTCACAATTTATTTTCTAGGCTATCGATTAAATTTGATAAATAAAATTGGTATCAAATTAAAGGTAAATAAATGTAGTTTTTAAGTGTTTAAGTCATCTTGAACAATAATGAAGTTTAAAATCATAGGCTCATCTTGAACAATAATGAAGTTTAAAATCATAGGCTCCTCTTGAACAATAATGAAGTTTAAAATCATAGGCTCATCTTGAACAATAATGAAGTTTAAAATCATAGGCTCATCTTGAACAATAATGAAGTTTAAAATCATAGGCTCATCTTGAACAATAATGAAGTTTAAAATCATAGGCTCATCTTGAACAATAATGAAGTTTAACATCATAGGCTCATCTTGAACAATAATGAAGTTTAAAATCATAGGCTCATCTTGAACAATAATGAAGTTTAAAATCATAGGCTCATCTTGAACAATAATGAAGTTTAAAATCATAGGCTCATCTTGAACAATAATGAAGTTTAAAATCATAGGCTCATCTTGAACAATAATGAAGTTTAAAATCATAGGCTACACCCGAGCTATGATGACCAATGGATAGTGTAAAGTAGGCTGGCTCTGTCAGGGTTAAAGTAGCTTGCTATATATAGTGTAAAGTAGGCTGGGTCTGTCAAGGTTAAAGTAGCTTGCTATATATAGTGTAAAGACATACAGTTATCAACCATAGCTTGCTATATATAGTGTAAAGACATACAGTTATCAACCCTAGCTTGCTATATATAGTGTAAAGACATACAGTTATCAACCCTAGCTTGCTATATATAGTGTAAAGACATACAGTTATCAACCATAGCTTGCTATATATAGTGTAAAGACATACAGTTATCAACCCTAGCTTGCTATATATAGTGTAAAGACATACAGTTATCAACCATAGCTTGCTATATATAGTGTAAAGACATACAGTTATCAACCCTAGCTTGCTATATATAGTGTAAAGACATACAGTTATCAACCATAGCTTGCTATATATAGTGTAAAGACATACAGTTATCAACCCTAGCTTGCTATATATAGTGTAAAGACATACAGTTATCAACCCTAGCTTGCTATATATAGTGTAAAGACATACAGTTATCAACCCTAGCTTGCTATATATAGGGTAAAGACATAAAGTTATCAACCCTAGCTTGCTATATATAGTGTAAAGACATACAGTTATCAACCCTTCTGGCATGTCTAATTCCTCGTCTACTGCCAAATCTGGAAAGATTTTCCTGAGACACTGAAATGTATTGTTTGGTGCGATGTCGTCGTGGCCGCGATGCTGGCTGACTTGGCAACGACTGTGAGTCAGATTCATCATCAGTGGAGGAAACTAGGCTGTTTTCTGGAGGCCTAAAAAAATGTTGAACAGACCTTGAGGGTGGGTTAGGCCTATTCTTTAGCCATTAACCTAATTAATTAAATTAATTTAATTTAATTGTTATTTAAATATGATCACAGTCACTGGCATGTTAGTTAATTGTAGATCTATTGTTTTGGTATAACTCCATTTTAGCGTATTTTATTCCCCGCCTCATATTCACCTTCGGTTGAGCGTATTTTATTTAAAATAAACTATGGTTTACAGTAGGGCCCTAACGAATGTTACCGAAACTCAACAAATTAAACATTACCAGATAATTTCTGACGCTATATCGTGAGATTAACATAGTCTCTAGTCTAGATCTACTAGATTCTTCTAGATCTAGTTGTTGTTTTTTTTTTGTTATGTTAAGATAAGATTTAGAGATCTAATATTAATAAAAGTTTATAGGCCTAAAAGTAATAATTACTACTAGATCTAGATGGAATATCTGCTGACCTACACTTAATCTAGCCGCAAGCTAGATTACTAGATCTAGTACTAGTAGTATCTCTAGGCCTACTACTATGTAATACTATGTATGGTAAAAATTTAGAGAAAACCCTTGATATTTCATAGTATTCACCGCCAACCAATCAAACGCGCCCTAACCCTAACTAAGTAACTACTAAAAAAGATCTAGATCACTGGTTCCCAACCTGGGGGTCGCGACCCCCCTAGGGGTCGCGAAGGGTTTTCTGGGGGGTCGCCAACTGGTATACTAAACCTTAGTAATTTGAAACAAAACAAATATTTAGAAGAATTTTTGAAATTCGGCTTTACTAACATCACTGAAAGGGAATAGAGAAAAAGCAAAGCGTACTGTACAAAGTTGTTCTCAGTCACGAGTTTATGAAATCTTCAAAACTAAAACGTCTTTTGACACGAGTCATTCGAAACACACCAAAAAAGATATGGAATTCTTTCGTTGGTATGAAGCTAGTTGCAAACGTCAGGGACTTGATCGAACAGGACGTTTTCACCAAGGAAACACAGCATTAGTGCAAGCATCACATAAAGTCGCGACAGAAAATGCCAAGCAAAAAAAAAACACACACAATAGGAGAAAATCTCATCAAACGCTGCATGTTGAAGATGGTGAAGTTAATTCTTACATGTCCGTAGATGTTAAATAACACATTTTTATTGAAATTAAGCTTTCACCATTGTTTACTTTTCAAGTTGATAAATCAACAGACGCGAGTTCGTGTTCGCAGTTGCTGGTCTTTGTCTATATTTATTCAGATGATAGCAAAGAAGATTTGCTCTTTTGTGAAGATAGCATGGAGAAAATAAATACGTTTTTTTATTTACATTGGATGATTAAAATGGGTTAAAACGGCTGTGAGGGTTTGTACGGATGGTGCACCATCTATGTTTAGGTCAAAATCGGGCTTTCAGAAAGCAGAAAAGATTTAGCTCCCTAACCACTGCCCTCACCAATCGCCACCAAGACTCCATTGCTAGTATAAGTCGTAAATTATATAAAATCTGGAGCCTTCAAAGAACTGAGCAAAGACCTGAATAAAGATCACGAGGTTCTGCTCTTCCACACTACAGTGCGCTGGCTGTCAAACGAATTATTGTGAATCGTGTTTTCGAATTGAAATCTGAAATCAAATTGTTCTGGGAAATGCAAAGGAAACAAGACCTTTTGGTATACTTAAAACGACATAGAGTCGGAGAGAGTATCATACCTAGCAGATGTGTTCGAACATCAACATAAGCATAACCTGAAGCTTCGTTGGAAAACGAACGGATATTATCACTTTCCATGATAATCTCGGGGCATTTTTATCAAAGCTGCAAAATCGGCGAAGAAAATAAATCTTGGAAATATTGTAAATTTGAGAAACTCTGCAGTGTGGTAGATGAATCTAATTGTGAGATAATTAAAATTTTGAAAGAAGAAATTTCTGGGCATCTTGAATCTATTGAAAACGAACTGCAGCGCTATTTCTCTGAACTGAAAAAGAAGAATTAGCATTGACGCATTATCCATTCTCTTCTTCCCTTGATGTTGCCAGCATTCCCGATGAATTACAAGATGAATTCTTTGATTTGTAGAATGATTCCGCGTAAGATGAAAAACTTCAGACACAATTTTGGTGTAGTAGTAACCATTTATATCCAAACGTAAAATTAATTGACCTTTCGAGAATATAATTTTATTTTGAACACTATTTTTCGATTAAAAACAAAATTAAAATAATGATAATGACATAGGTTGGCGTTAAAAAAAATACTTAAAAAAAAATTAACCGCGAATGTTTAGTGAATAGTATGCAATTTTACTCATGGTTATCAAGAGTAGTTCATATTGAAAGTCTACTAGAAAATCTTATTTTAGTGCTTATTAATATTTCCATACTAATTTCGGCTTATTAATTCTATGGGGGTCGCGGGTGACTTAATTTTTATAAAAGGGGGTCGCCACTCGAAAAAGGTTGGGAACCACTGATCTAGATCTATCTACTTGTTGATGTTGGTACTAGTAGTACTACTTACTTACTACTACTACTAGATCTAGTACTAACACCAACCAATACCTACCTGTCATTATAATTTTCAATATAAGGGCTGAATGTATTTGACGGATTATTATTGTCATTACCATTGATCAAACCCATTTTTAAAAAAAAACCTCTTTAAAAAAAAGCTAAAAATTCAAGTCACAGATATTGTGATTGGACAATTAACTGATCTAGATCTAGTGTAGTCTACCAGATTTAGATATGTAATCTAGACTAATGGTAGACTAGATTTAGTTAGTTAGATCTAAGCAAGCTAGATCTAGATCTAAATCTAGATCTAGATTCTAGATTTAGATGATTAAGTGGACACTTCCCAAAGTCTAGCCTTATGCCTTATTATCATATTGACTGTCAGTCTATGATGAAATATATGTGACTTTCAAAAAGTGTAATCACAACAGAATCTTAGGAACGGCACAAAATAAATGAATTATAATATAAATAATAATATTGAATAAATCGAGTCTAGGCCTAGCAGCATGCATACTGTTTATTCGCTTCGGATTTTAAAAGAAACTAGTCTAGACAACTTCGGAAACGGTCCGTCGGCTGCACTGCACAACACAAACCAATATGCTAGAAATATGCCATTATGTCGACCCCACACTTTATACTATACTAGCCGTCTCGGCCAGGCCCTGCTCTGGCTTCTGTGAAAAACCTTTCTGTTAAAGACCATTACGTGTGTTTAGTAATCATCATAAACCCGGCATTGCCCACCCAAACCACAACCAACCAAAACCAAAACAACAAAACGCAAACATAACGCTAACACAATTACAAATACAAACGAAAACAAAAACCTAACAAACCCAACCACAACCACAAACACCAATACAAACACAAAGAAAAAACAAACAAAAAATCAAACGAAAACAAAAACCTAACAACAAATCCAACCACAACTACAAACACCAATACCAACACACAAAAAAGCAACGAAAAAGCAAACGAAAACAAACCAAATCCAAACGCAAAACCAACCAAAAACACAAATACAAACCCAAAGAAAAAAAACACAAACAAAAACAAAAAAGAAAGAACAAAAACGAACCAAATCAAAACGCAACCACTAACGCAAACCCACCTAAACACAAAGAAAACACTAACGCGAACATAAACGCCCGGGGCGGAATCACCTGTTTTAGCTTAATGAACGACTATAGTACCCCAACTTATTCATAGTCTTTTGCACTCACTTAAACGAACGCGCCTGTTTCAATTTAATGAACAATTATAATACTCCAAGCTTATCCGTAAAATACCTACAACATTTGCACTTGATCAATCCCCGCTAATTATGTAATTATTTTTTTTCCCAACACCAAAACAAAGTAATAAAAAGTAAATTCTTTTCCACTAATGCAATGGTTTTATAAATTGAAGTAATTGTGTTTTCCTAATTTATCAAAGGGAAGTAAGTGCTATATGACTAAATAAAGACATAATTAGAATTTTTGTAAAAGATGATATTTTTTTTAAACTTGTGTTTAATGAACATGCCGAAAATTATTACTTTCAGTTTGATAAATGAAAATTATTTCCCAAAACTTTCAATATTAATTTTTTAACTCATAAATTTAGACCATAAGGACTTTAATTAGCTAACACTTAAATCCATTGAAGTATGTCAACGACAAACCTATTACATACAGAATTGAGCTTTATATATTAGACTAGTCTTTTAACACCAAAAGAATCTCATTTGAACCGAACACCCGCCCGATTCCTTAGGGTATGACGTCCACAAATCAAGAATAACATTCGCATACTAGAATCTAGATCTACTCTGAAAAAAAAATTCATAAAAAACATTTTAATAAGAAGCTTTTATGTAATAGTGCACTAAAAAGTAGAAAATAAATTATAGACTACTATTTAAATAACTATAAAGAAAAGCGTGGGTCACTTTAGTATATATTGGATACCTTTACTAATATTTGAGAAGAGACCCACGCTTTTCTTTATAGTTATTTAAATAGTGTATAATTTATTTTCTACTTTTTAGTGCATTAGTACATAAAAGCTTGTTATTAAAACGTTTTTTTATGAATTTTTTTTCAGTACTTTACATGTTTTATTTACAATAGAGTTACATGACTAAAAACCATTGCGCGCCTATTGAACGTAATGGCGCAGCTATTGAACGTGATGACGCGTGTGGTGTGGTTGGATAGACATGCCTACTAATTCGGTCCAAATTTTAATTAATTCATAAAAAAATTAATTAGGCATCCAATTAAGTCAAATTTAATTTCAGATTGCATTGTCTTCATGTCTTAACCCACGTGTCAACTGTGAATCGTATCGGTCAAGTAGAAGTGTCCGAATTTTCACTCCGGCGTTTCGATCTAGACCAGGGGTTCCCAACCTTTTTTACTCTAGACCACATTCTAAAATATCGGTAGGGTGGCGGGCACCACCTATTTTAAATCGACAAACTCCTTCCATAACTTGTCATTTTCCCATAATTTCTTTTCTTATTTTCTTGTAGTCATAATGTATTAATAAATAATAAACAAAAAAATTTCAAAATAATAAAATTATTTGGCATTTTTTTTCAAATTGCATACACACAGAGACATATATTTACAAAACGTAAATAGTGCAGTCTGGCTCGCCGCTAGACAAGTTGGGACAAGTATCGAACATATTTAATAAACCTAGGCAGTTAAAAAAAATTAAAAGTGTAATAAATAAATAAAAATAAATCATATTTTAAAATAATGTTTATGAAAAAAATTCTGTCTCTGTCGAATAGTGAGAGGCGGGCACATACGAATCGTTCAGCGGGCGCCATGGCGCCCGCGGGCACAGGGTTTGGAACCCCTGATCTAGACTGACGACAGACTGACGAGGAAGTGAGTTAAATAAAAGCTTGTAAAAATACATATCTGCAGAGGCGGGGCGGGGGGCGCGGACCGCATCGGGTGACACTATTGTGGGGGGGGGGGGGGGGTGACAAGGTAAAAAAACCGCAAAATGTACAGAAGAAAAATGCTTTTTGTCAGTTCCATTAATGATTAATTAAAGTTAAATAGTCTTTTAAGTACAAATCGACAATTATTTCGTGCTACCTGTAGAGAAAACATTTCTACGCCTAACTGTATTATGGGGTCGTCCATAAATGACGTCACACTCGTATGGGGGGAGGGGGTCAGTACTTTTGTGAAGGTGTGTGATGAGGGGGAGGGGGGGGGGCGTTTAGATGGCGCGACGTCACACTTTTGCATTATGAAAAAGCAATGTTAGAAAACGTTATTACACGTTTTAGAAAACTGTTTTAATAAATTGTAATAGGAATTGATTAAAAACTCTATTTTGACAGAGTTCAGACACGATTCTGGAAAAATATCGATGTTTAAAAAAAATTCAACTGCTATTTTGAGGGGGTTTTAGGCTGAGGTGTGACGTCATTTTAGTGTATGGGGGGTCTGGCTTTTTGTGACGATGTGTGACGGAGGGGAGGGGGGGGGAGGTAAAAATCGTCAAAAAAAGCGTGACGTCATTTATGGATGACCCTTATTAACATATATATATATATATATATATATATATATATATATATATATATATATATATATATATATATATATATATATATATATATATATATATATATATATATATATATGCCGTCGCGAAACTCATAAATAAGGTGAAGCTGGCTGTCACCACATGGTTCACTTTCTAATTATAGACACGAACCTTCTCTTGTGAGAACGCGGTCTTAATCTGTAATGTAATATGTGGACGCTCTATAAACACGCACTTTCTCTTGAATGGCTGCGATTAGAAATCCAGTAGCTTAGTACCCGAACTGTTTTTTTTTGGGTTTGGCATCCCATAGATTTAAATGTACAGCTATCCTTTACCTCACCCCACCAACTATCACCCACCCCAGTGTTCCACCCTACTGAGTGTCCGTGATTACATTTGAGAGTCATTTCATTTGGATATCTATAGCCGTAAACAGTGTTCTTCACGATTCGAGCTTATTGAGTTATTCCGAAATCCATCAATGTTTTGCCATTTTCCCCGGCATCCACACACTTTGAATGTCACGTTAACACTCGATAAATAGAGACAATATCGCTACTATCACCCGCCACTGTGGACCGATTTAACGTTGCTTCGCGTTGAGAAGAAGAAAAAAAACGCCTCACTGTACATGTTTTAGACACTAATGGAAAAATATAAGGCCCCGCGCGGATGTTAGCCCTAGGCCCCGTGTTCCCTAAAGCCGGCTTTGGGTATCCAATATATAATATTATAATATAGTGACACACACTTTTCTTTATAGTTACTTAAATAGTTGTGTATTATTATATATTTAAAGAAAATCCATTATTCTTTCCTTTTTAGTGCATTACATAAAAGCTTGTTATCAAAACGTTTTTATGCAATATTTAAATTTTGTTTTCATGCTAGAAACGCTAATAAATATTTTATGCGTTACTTAAGTGCAATGGAGTATTTTAAATACAACCTTCTTTTATTTTCTCCTCAAAATGTACTGTTTACTAATTATTGTTTTAATCAATATATATTTTAGAAGCCGTTCCTAAATGTTCTACATTAATGTTTGCGTTTGTTTTTTCTGTGGTTTTTTTAAATTCGTGTTTTCATTTAAGTCTGTGTTAATGGTCGCAGCTTTGTTTGCGTTTGCACTATTTTTGTGTGTATTTGCTTTTATGTTTCTATCTCCTTTCCTTGGCATAAAACTGCAATGTTTGTACCCCCCCTCCCTCCCCACCCACAACACACAAACGGAGAGGTCTAAATGAATCAGTTCAAGTGAAAATAAGTCCCCACAAGCCGCTAGGGTGTAAGCCCATCTCAGTGAAACATTCGTGTAGTCTTATGCCAAGTGATAGGGGCGTCTGTAGCCACCAATTGAACTACTTGAATTGAATGAAATCAATGCATCAAGTTTGGCTGTAACCCTCCACGAATTAATTCAGTGTGAGGAATATTTTTCTAGTCCTTTCATTCACGTAAAGCTGCGCCTAGATAACGACCATGAATGGGCGTCATAAAAAAGATACAAAAGCCGAATCACTTTTCTATCAATCGATTTCCAGATCTGGCAAACGTCCTACGACTAATCCTCCAGTTTTTTTCTGACGTCACCTGCTAAATGTCGAGTGGCTCCATTTCTTGTCAGTCAGTCAGTAAGTCAGTCAGTCAGTCAGTTGGTTTTATGTGGAGAGGAGCTGGTTCCGTGCAGATTTTATGTTTGGGTTGGATTGAGTCAAGTGATCGCTGGACTCATGAACAAGCCAGTAATGTCGGGTGCTCCGGCCTGTCTAAATACGACTCAAGTGTCGGCTGGCACCAGGCAGGCGATGCTAGAGGGACTAGTGGCGGTGTCACAGAGACCTGCTCGGTTAGAGGAGATTCAATCATTTCACGTTCTTCATTCTCCCAGAATACACGGGTAGGTCTTCTTTATCTAAGATGTAGGTTTGTATCTGTATGGGTAGGTTTTTTTTTATTCGCACGGCCCGATAATGTTTTATTCGATTACTACGGGATTTAGTAATTAAGCACGTTAAATAAAGGCTTTGAAAAAAATGCAGAGAAACGTTTTAATATCAAGCTTCTGGTAATAATGCACTAAAAAGGAGAAAATTAAAGATTTTCTTTAAATAAATAATAAACTACAAAAATAACTAAAATGAAAGTTGTGTCCATTTGAAAATTTAAATACTTGTGTAGGTATATAAATTTTAGCATAACTTAGGAACGATTCAATAAATTAAGTCGACTACTTTATAAACATACAGAGTCTCATCAAAATGGCCCAGTTGACGAGACATCTTGTCTGGAGTCTGTATGACGCCGACGGTTAAAAGTTTTCTCCTTTCTACACGGAAATAAATTGAAGCTGATAAGAGAAAAGATAAAATCAAATCTGTTGAAATTTAGATGAGACCAGTATAACAATCTCATTTGAATTAAATGGCTGCTATGACGAGTAAATTAGAGTCCAGCTGGCTGCTATGACGTGTAAATTAGAGTCCAGCTGGCTGCTATGACGTGTAAATTAGAGTCCAGCTGGCTGCTATGACGTGTAAATTAGAGTCCAGCTGGCTGCTATGACGTGTAAATTAGAGTCCAGCTAGCTGCTATGACGTGTAAATTAGTCCAGCTGGCTGCTATGACGTGTAAATTAGAGTCCAGCTGGCTGCTATGACGTGTAGATTAGAGTCCAGCTGGCTGCTATGGCGTGTAAATTAGAGTCCAGCTGGCTGCTATGACGTGTAAATTAGAGTCCAGCTGGCTGCTATGACGTGTAAATTAGAGTCCAGCTGGCTGCTATGACGTGTAGATTAGTCCAGCTGGCTGCTATGACGTGTAAATTAGTCCAGCTGGCTGCTATGACGTGTAAATTAGAGTCCAGCTGGCTGCTATGACGTGTAAATTAGAGTCCAGCTGGCTGCTATGACGTGTAGATTAGTCCAGCTGGCTGCTATGACGTGTAAATTAGTCCAGCTGGCTGCTATGACGTGTAAATTAGAGTCCAGCTGGCTGCTATGACGTGTAAATTAGAGTCCAGCTAGCTGCTATGACGTGTAAATTAGAGTCCAGCTGGCTGCTATGACGTGTAAATTAGTCCAGCTGGCTGCTATGGCGTGTAAATTAGTCCAGCTGGCTGCTATGACGTGTAAATTAGAGTCCAGCTGGCTGCTATGACGTGTAGATTAGTCCAGCTGGCTGCTATGACGTGTAAATTAGAGTCTAGCTGGCTGCTATGACGTGTAAATTAGAGTCCAGCTGGCTGCTATGACGTGTAAATTAGTCCAGCTGGCTGCTATGACGTGTAAATTAGAGTCCATCTGGCTGCTATGACGTGTAAATTAGAGTCCAGCTAGCTGCTATGACGTGTAAATTAGAGTCCAGCTGGCTGCTATGACGTGTAAATTAGTCCAGCTGGCTGCTATGACGTGTAAATTAGAGTCCAACTGGCTGCTATGACGTGTAAATTAGAGTCCAGCTGGCTGCTATGACGTGTAAATTAGTCCAGCTGGCTGCTATGACGTGTAGATTAGTCCAGCTGGCTGCTATGACGTGTAAATTAGAGTCCAGCTGGCTGCTATGACGTGTAAATTAGTCCAACTAGCTGCTATGACGTGTAAATTAGAGTCCAGCTGGCTGCTATGACGTGTAAATTAGAGTCCAACTGGCTGCTATGACGTGTAAATTAGAGTCCAGCTGGCTGCTATGACGTGTAAATTAGAGTCCAGCTGGCTGCTATGACGTGTAAATTAGTCCAGCTGGCTGCTATGACGTGTAAATTAGAGTCCAGCTGGCTGCTATGACGTGTAGATTAGTCCAGCTGGCTGCTATGATGTGTAAATTAGTCCAGCTGGCTGCTATGACGTGTAAATTAGAGTCCAGCTGGCTGCTATGACGTGTAAATTAGAGTCCAGCTGGCTGCTATGACGTGTAAATTAGTCCAACTAGCTGCTATGACGTGTAAATTAGTCCAACTAGCTGCTATGACGTGTAAATTAGAGTCCAGCTGGCTGCTATGACGTGTAAATTAGAGTCCAACTGGCTGCTATGACGTGTAAATTAGAGTCCAGCTGGCTGCTATGACGTGTAAATTAGAGTCCAGCTGGCTGCTATGACGTGTAAATTAGTCCAGCTGGCTGCTATGACGTGTAAATTAGAGTCCAGCTGGCTGCTATGACGTGTAGATTAGTCCAGCTGGCTGCTATGACGTGTAAATTAGTCCAGCTGGCTGCTATGACGTGTAAATTAGTCCAGCTGGCTGCTATGACGTGTAAATTAGAGTCCAGCTGGCTGCTATGACGTGTAAATTAGAGTCCAGCTGGCTGCTATGACGTGTAAATTAGAGTCCAGCTGGCTGCTATGACGTGTAAATTAGTCCAACTAGCTGCTATGACGTGTAAATTAGAGTCCAGCTGGCTGCTATGACGTGTAAATTAGTCCAACTAGCTGCTATGACGTGTAAATTAGAGTCCAGCTGGCTGCTATGACGTGTAAATTAGTCCAGCTGGCTGCTATGACGTGTAAATTAGTCCAGCTAGCTGCTATGACGTGTAAATTAGAGTCCAGCTGGCTGCTATGACGTGTAGATTAGTCCAGCTGGCTGCTATGACGTGTAAATTAGTCCAGCTGGCTGCTATGACGTGTAAATTAGTCCAGCTGGCTGCTATGACGTGTAAATTAGAGTCCAACTGGCTACTATGACGTGTAAATTAGAGTCCAGCTGGCTGCTATGACGTGTAAATTAGAGTCCAGCTGGCTGCTATGACGTGTAAATTAGTCCAACTGGCTGCTATGACGTGTAAATTCTGCTATGACGTGTAAATTAGAGTCCAGCTGGCTGCTATGACGTGTAAATTAGAGTCCAACTGGCTGCTATGACGTGTAAATTATGCTATGACGTGTAAATTAGAGTCCAGCTGGCTGCTATGACGTGTAAATTAGAGTCCAGCTGGCTGCTATGACGTGTAAATTATGCTATGACGTGTAAATTAGAGTCCAACTGGCTGCTATGACGTGTAAATTAGAGTCCAACTGGCTGCTATGACGTGTAAATTAGAGTCCAACTGGCTGCTATGACGTGTAAATTAGAGTCCAGCTGGCTGCTATGACGTGTAGATTAGTCCAGCTGGCTGCTATGACGTGTAAATTAGTCCAGCTGGCTGCTATGACGTGTAAATTAGTCCAGCTGGCTGCTATGACGTGTAAATTAGAGTCCAGCTGGCTGCTATGACGTGTAAATTAGAGTCCAGCTGGCTGCTATGACGTGTAAATTAGAGTCCAGCTGGCTGCTATGACGTGTAAATTAGTCCAACTAGCTGCTATGACGTGTAAATTAGAGTCCAGCTGGCTGCTATGACGTGTAAATTAGTCCAACTAGCTGCTATGACGTGTAAATTAGAGTCCAGCTGGCTGCTATGACGTGTAAATTAGTCCAGCTGGCTGCTATGACGTGTAAATTAGTCCAGCTAGCTGCTATGACGTGTAAATTAGAGTCCAGCTGGCTGCTATGACGTGTAGATTAGTCCAGCTGGCTGCTATGACGTGTAAATTAGTCCAGCTGGCTGCTATGACGTGTAAATTAGTCCAGCTGGCTGCTATGACGTGTAAATTAGAGTCCAACTGGCTACTATGACGTGTAAATTAGAGTCCAGCTGGCTGCTATGACGTGTAAATTAGAGTCCAGCTGGCTGCTATGACGTGTAAATTAGTCCAACTGGCTGCTATGACGTGTAAATTCTGCTATGACGTGTAAATTAGAGTCCAGCTGGCTGCTATGACGTGTAAATTAGAGTCCAACTGGCTGCTATGACGTGTAAATTATGCTATGACGTGTAAATTAGAGTCCAGCTGGCTGCTATGACGTGTAAATTAGAGTCCAGCTGGCTGCTATGACGTGTAAATTATGCTATGACGTGTAAATTAGAGTCCAACTGGCTGCTATGACGTGTAAATTAGAGTCCAACTGGCTACTATGACGTGTAAATTAGAGTCCAGCTGGCTGCTATGACGTGTAAATTAGAGTCCAGCTGGCTGCTATGACGTGTAAATTAGTCCAACTGGCTGCTATGACGTGTAAATTCTGCTATGACGTGTAAATTAGAGTCCAGCTGGCTGCTATGACGTGTAAATTAGAGTCCAACTGGCTGCTATGACGTGTAAATTATGCTATGACGTGTAAATTAGAGTCCAGCTGGCTGCTATGACGTGTAAATTAGAGTCCAGCTGGCTGCTATGACGTGTAAATTATGCTATGACGTGTAAATTAGAGTCCAACTGGCTGCTATGACGTGTAAATTAGAGTCCAACTGGCTGCTATGACGTGTAAATTAGAGTCCAGCTGGCTGCTATGACGTGTAAATTAGAGTCCAGCTAGCTGCTATGACGTGTAAATTAGAGTCCAGCTGGCTGCTATGACGTGTAAATTAGAGTCCAGCTGGCTGCTATGACGTGTAAATTAGAGTCCAGCTGGCTGCTATGACGTGTAAATTAGAGTCCAGCTGGCTGCTATGACGTGTAAATTAGAGTCCAGTTGGCTGCTATGACGTGTAAATTAGAGTCCAGTTGGCTGCTATGACGTGTAAATTAGAGTCCAGTTGGCTGCTATGACGTGTAAATTAGAGTCCAACTGGCTGCTATGACGTGTAAATTAGTCCAGCTGGCTGCTATGACGCGTTACTCTTCTCTGGTCCACAGAAGTGCCGCTCTACTGCTGCAGTACGACCACGTGTGCCGCAGACAGAACCAGTACCTGCACGAGCTCAAAGAACTGAGACAGCAGTTCTTGGACTGTTCTCCAGTGGACAAGCACGGACCACGTGACAAGAGACAGCACCCGAAAGATTGGATCTGGCGACCTGTCGGGCTGGCAGATACTGACACAGATACTAAGTTTCCCCATAGGGCTTGCATTCTCCATCCCAGAATTCCCAGTACCGGAAGCAGACATTGTGTTCAGCCACGCCCACAATTAAGTGTCGCCAAGGTTAGTAAAGCTGGCTCGACAAGTCAACCAATCAAAAGTCAGCCAATCAAAAGTCAGCCAATCAAAAGTCAGTCAACCGAAGACTTGCCAATCAAAACAATTGCTTGCTCTTCCAATGACGGCGTAAAGTGCAGCCAACCGATCAAGGTGCCCACAATAGACCTTGATCGCAATCAGACGGATTATGAGCCAATTGAATTCATCGCTAAACGTCATAATTTAAACCTGAACAAATATCTCCAGCAAGAAACAACAGAAAATAATGTTATGATATAATAGTATCTAAGGTGAAGCAGTGGCGTAGGCAGGGGGGGTTAGGGGGGGGGTCATAACCCCCCCCCCCATAGACCCCTCGGTATATATATAAAAAGTATGAAGGGGTGCAAATCGAAAGTTTGAGGGGGGGGGTGCAAATCGACAGTTTGTCCCCGGGTAAAAATTGGACCCCCCCCCCTTGAGACGATCCTGGCTACGCCACTGAGCAGTGCTTTCATTTCACGATGGAGTACGAGTTTAGGAAAAGAATATCGTACTACTCAGCCAAACAAGATCTTATCATAAATACAGCGAGTGATCTCCCCTAAACTATCAAAATTTAAAATAAAGGGTGTATCGGGCTGTAGAAATGGTTTTACAAGCTTTAATGTAACTTGCCACCTGGTCTATACTTATCGGGCTAATGGTTTTACAAGCTTTAATGTAACTTGCCACCTGGTCTATACTTATCGGCTAATGGTTTTACAAGCTTTAATGTAACTTGCCACCTGGTCTGTATTTTTTACTCTTGTCTTATGGGACCGATCGCTTTCAAACTTGGCACGTAGGCAGTAGCGTAGCGAGGGGGGGGGGGGAAGACATATGTCCCCGGGCGCCGACCTTAGGGGGCACCAAAATGGGTTGGAAAAATAAATTGAAAGGTTGAGGGGGTGCAAATCGAAAGTTTGAGGGGGGGGGGGGGTGCAAATCGAAAAGTAAGTTTGTCCCCAGACGCTGGGAAGGGTCGCTACTCCTCTGCACGTGGGTCAAGACAATGGGACAGCTAATTTCGCTAATTGTATGCAATGATCAGAGGCGTAGCGGGGGGAAAGGTGTTGACCGCATCGGGTGACACCATTTAGGGGGGTGACACCAAGGCAAAAAATAGCAAAATATATCGAGAAAAAATTGAGGGGGGGGGGGGTGGTGCAAATCGAAAACTTGAGGGGGGGGGGGGTGGAAATCGAAAATTGGAAAGTTTGTCGCTACACCTCTGGGGGGTGACACCATTAAGTGCCGCACCGGGTGGTGACACCCGACCTCGCTACGCCACTGGCAATGATTAGTAAGTTTCCTATATAAAGCAATAATTTTATCGCCCAATTATTAAACGCATATTATTCGCGTTTAATTAATGAGAAATTATCTTCAATCAACCCAGTGATCGATAGTATTTAATCTTAGTATCTCCCCTTTTATTATTAAAATAGTATTTTTTATATTAAACTTTTATGACAAGTATAATGTCTAATGAGATAATCTTGCATTGTCATCAAAGACTAATGTTTATGGAAATTAAAAATTTAATACAATGGGATCTTAACTCATGTTTGATGGTCGCATGCATCAACTCGAGCTTTCCTAGAGTCTGATGAAACCTGCCATACCAGGTACAATAATACAGTGGCCATCCAAATACCAGGTACATGCTATACAGTGGCCATCCAAATACCAGGTACATGCTATACAGTGGCCATCCAAATACCAGGTACATGCTATACAGTTGCCATCCAAATACCAGGTACATGCTATACAGTGGCCATCCAAATACCAGGTACATGCTATACAGTGGCCATCCAAATACCAGGTACATGCTATACAGTTGCCATCCAAATACCAGGTACATGCCATACAGTGGCCATCCAAATACCAGGTACATGCCATACAGTGGCCATCCAAATACCAGCCATACAGTGGCCATCCAAATACCAAGTACATGCCATACAGTGGCCATCCAAATACCAGGTACATGCTATACAGTGGCCATCCAAATACCAGGTACAAGCCATACAGTGGCCATCCAAATACCAGGTACATGCTATACAGTGGCCATCCAAATACCAGGTACAAGCCATACAGTGGCCATCCAAATACCAGGTACATGCTATACAGTGGCCATCCAACTACCAGGTACAAGCCATACAGTGGCCATCCAAATACCAGGTACATGCCATACAGTGGCCATCCAAATACCAGCCATACAGTGGCCATCCAAATACCAGGTACAAGCCATACAGTGGCCGCCCAAATACCAGGTACATGCTATACAGTGGCCATCCAAATACCAGGTACATGCTATACAGTGGCCATCCAAATACCAGGTACATGCTATACAGTGGCCATCCAAATACCAGGTACATGCCATACAGTGGCCATCCAAATACCAGGTACATGCCATACAGTGGCCATCCAAATACCAGCCATACAGTGGCCATCCAAATACCAGGTACAAGCCATACAGTAGCCATCCAAATACCAGGTACATGCCATACAGTGGCCATCCAAATACCAGGTACATGCCATACAGTGGCCATCAAAATACCAGGTACAAGCTATACAGTGGCCATCCAAATACCAGGTACAAGCCATACAGTGGCCATCCAAATACCAGCCATACAGTGGCCATCCAAATACCAGGTACATGCCATACAGTGGCCGCCCAAATACCAGGTACATGCCATACAGTGGCCATCCAAATACCAGGTACATGCCATACAGTGGCCATCCAAATACCAGCCATACAGTGGCCACCCAAATACCAGGTACATGCCATACAGTGGCCATCCAAATACCAGCCATACAGTGGCCATCAAAATACCAGGTACAAGCCATACAGTGGCCATCCAAATACCAGCCATACAGTGGCCATCCAAATACCAGGTACATGCCATACAGTGGCCATCCAAATACCAGGTACATGCCATACAGTGGCCGCCCAAATACCAGGTACATGCCATACAGTGGCCATCAAAATACCAGGTACATGCCATACAGTGGCCATCGAAATACCAGGTACAAGCCATACAGTAGCCATCCAAATACCTGGTATATGCCATACAGTGGCCATCCAAATAGCAGGTACATGCCATACAGTGGCCATCCAAATACCAGGTACATGCCATACAGTGGCCATCCAAATACCAGGTACAAGCTATACAGTTGCCATCCAAATACCAGGTACATGCTATACAGTGGCCATCCAAATACCGGGTACAAGCCATACAGTGGCCATCCAAATACCAGCTATACAGTGGCCATCCAAATACCAGGTACATGCTATACAGTGGCCATCCAAATACCAGGTACTTGCCATACAGTATACAGTGGCCATCCAAATACCAGGTACTTGCCATACAGTATACAGTGGCCATCCAAATACCAGGTACATGCCATACAGTGGCCATCCAAATACCAGGAACAAGCTATACAGTTGCCATCCAAATACCAGGTACATGCTATACAGTGGCCATCCAAATACCAGGTACAAGCCATACAGTGGCCATCCAAATACCAGCTATACAGTGGCCATCCAAATACCAGGTACATGCTATACAGTGGCCATCCAAATACCAGGTACTTGCCATACAGTATACAGTGGCCATCCAAATACCAGGTACTTGCCATACAGTATACAGTGGCCAACCAAATACCAGGTACATGCCATATAGTGGCCATCCAAATACCAGGTACATGCTATACAGTGGCCATCCAAATACCAGGTACAAGCCATACAGTGGCCATCCAAATACCAGCTATACAGTGGCCATCCAAATAGCAGGTACGCGATATACAGTGGCCATCCAAATACCAGGTACTTGCCATACAGTATACAGTGGCCATCCAAAAACCAGGTACTTGCCATACAGAATACAGTGGCCATCCAAATACCAGGTACATGCCATACAGTGGCCATTCAAATACCAGGTACAAGCCATACAGTGGCCATCCAAATACCAGCCATACAGTGGCCATCCAAATACCAGGTACAAGTCATACAGTGGCCATCCAAATACCAGGTACAAGCCATACAGTGGCCATCCAAATACCAGGTGCAAGCCATACAGTGGCCATCCAAATACCAGCCATACAGTGGCCATCCAAATATCAGGTACAAGCCATACAGTGGCCATCCAAATACCAGGTACATGCCATACAGTGGCCATCCAAATACCAGGTACTTGCCATACAGTAGCCATCCAAATACCAGGTACATGCCATACAGTGGCCATCCAAATACCAGGTACATGCCATACAGTGGCCATCCAAATACCAGGTACATGCCATACAGTGGCCATCCAAATACCAGGTACATGCCATACAGTGGCCATCCAAATACCAGCCATACAATGGCCATCCAAATACCAGGTACATGCCATACAGTGGCCATCCAAATACCAGCCATACAGTGGCCATCCAAACACCAGGTACATGACATACAGTGGCCATCCAAATACCAGGTACATGCCATACAGTGGCCATCCAAATACCAGGTACATGACATACAGTGGCCATCCAAATACCAGGTACATGCCATACAGTGGCCATCCAAATTCCAGGTACAAGCTATACAGTTGCCATCCAAATACCAGGTACATGCCATACAGTGGCCATCCAAATACCAGGTACAAGCCATACAGTAGCCATTCAAATACCAGCCATACAGTGGCCATCCAAATACCAGGTACATGCCATACAGTGGCCATCCAAATACCAGGTACATGCCATACAGTGGCCATCCAAATTCCAGGTACAAGCTATACAGTGGCCATCCAAATACCAGGTACATGCCATACAGTGGCCATCCAATTACCAGGTACAAGCCATACAGTGGCCATCCAAATACCAGGTACATGCTATACAGTGGCCATCCAAATACCAGCCATACAGTGGCCATCCAAATACCAGGTACAAGTCATACAGTGGCCATCTAAATACCAGGTACAAGCCATACAGTGGCCATCCAAATACCTGGTATATGCCATACAGTGGCCATCCAAATAGCAGGTACATGCCATACAGTGGCCATCCAAATACCAGGTACATGCCATACAGTGGCCATCCAAATACCAGGTACAAGCCATACAGTGGCCATCCAAATACCAGGTACATGCCATACAGTGGCCATCCAAATACCAGCCATACAGTGGCCATCCAAATACCAGGTACATGCCATACAGAATACAGTGGCCATCCAAATACCAGGTACATGCCATACAGTGGCCATCCAAATACCAGGTACAAGCCATATTGTAGCCATCCAAATACCAGGTACATGCCATACAGTGGCCATCCAAATACCAGGTACAAGCCATACAGTGGCCATCCAAATACCAGGTACATGCCATACAGTGGCCATCCAAATACCAGGTACAATCCATACAGTGGCCATCCAAATACCAGGTACATGCCATACAGTGGCCATCCAAATACCAGGTACAAGCCATATTGTAGCCATCCAAATACCAGGTACATGCCATACAGTGGCCATCCAAATACCAGGTACAAGCAATATTGTAGCCATCCAAATACCAGGTACATGCCATACTGTGGCCATCCAAATACCAGGTACAAGCCATACAGTGGCCATCCAAATACCAGCCGTACAGTGGCCATCCAAATACCAGGTACATGCCATACAGTGGCCATCCAAATACCAGCCATACAGTGGCCATCCAAATACCAGGTATATGACATACAGTGGCCATCCAAATACCAGGTACATGCCATACAGTGGCCATCCAAATACCAGGTACATGCCATACAGTGGCCATCCAAATACCAGGTACATGCCATACAGTGGCCATCCAAATTCCAGGTACAAGCTATACAGTGGCCATCCAAATACCAGCCATACAGTGGCCATCAAAATACCAGGTACATGCCATACAGTGGCCATCCAAATACCAGGTACATGCCATACAGTGGCCATCCAAATACCAGGTACAAGCTATACAGTGGCCATCCAAATACCAGGTACATGCCATACAGTGGCCATCCAATTACCAGGTACAAGCCATACAGTGGCCATCCAAATACCAGGTACATGCTATACAGTGGCCATCCAAATACCAGCCATACAGTGGCCATCCAAATACCAGGTACAAGTCATACAGTGGCCATCTAAATACCAGGTACAAGCCATACAGTGGCCATCCAAATACCTGGTATATGCCATACAGTGGCCATCCAAATAGCAGGTACATGCCATACAGTGGCCATCCAAATACCAGGTACATGCCATACAGTGGCCATCCAAATACCAGGTACAAGCCATACAGTGGCCATCCAAATACCAGGTACATGCCATACAGTGGCCATCCAAATACCAGCCATACAGTGGCCATCCAAATACCAGGTACATGCCATACAGAATACAGTGGCCATCCAAATACCAGGTACATGCCATACAGTGGCCATCCAAATACCAGGTACAAGCCATATTGTAGCCATCCAAATACCAGGTACATGCCATACAGTGGCCATCCAAATACCAGGTACAAGCCATACAGTGGCCATCCAAATACCAGGTACATGCCATACAGTGGCCATCCAAATACCAGGTACAATCCATACAGTGGCCATCCAAATACCAGGTACATGCCATACAGTGGCCATCCAAATACCAGGTACAAGCCATATTGTAGCCATCCAAATACCAGGTACATGCCATACAGTGGCCATCCAAATACCAGGTACAAGCCATACAGTGGCCATCCAAATACCAGGTGCAAGCCATATTGTAGCCATCCAAATACCAGGTACATGCCATACAGTGGCCATCCAAATACCAGGTACAAGCCATACAGTGGCCATCCAAATACCAGGTACATGCCATACAGTGGCCATCCAAATACCAGGTACATGCCATACAGTGGCCATCCAAATACCAGCCATACAGTGGCCATCCAAATACCAGGTACAAGCCATACAGTGGCCATCCAAATACCAGGTACATGCCACACAGTGGCTATCGAAATACCAGGTACAAGCCATACAGTAGCCATCCAAATACCTGGTATATGCCATACAGTGGCCATCCAAATAGCAGGTACATGCCATACAGTGGCCATCCAAATACCAGGTACATGCCATACAGTGGCCATCGAAATACCAGGTACAAGCCATACAGTAGCCATCCAAATACCTGGTATATGCCATACAGTGGCCATCCAAATAGCAGGTACATGCCATACAGTGGCCATCCAAATACCAGGTACATGCCATACAGTGGCCATCCAAATACCAGGTACAAGCTATACAGTTGCCATCCAAATACCAGGTACATGCTATACAGTGGCCATCCAAATACCAGGTACATGCTATACAGTTGCCATCCAAATACCAGGTACAAGCCATACAGTGGCCATCCAAATACCAGGTACATGCCATACAGTGGCCATCCAAATACCAGCCATACAGTGGCCATCCAAATACCAGATACATTCCATACAGTGGCCGCCCAAATACCAGGTACATGCCATACAGTGGCCATCAAAATACCAGGTACATGCCATACAGTGGCCATCGAAATACCAGGTACATGCCATACAGTGGCCATCCAAATACCAGGTACATGCCATACAGTGGCCATCCAAATACCAGGTACAAGCTATACAGTTGCCATCCAAATACCAGGTACATGCTATACAGTGGCCATCCAAATACCAGGTACAAGCCATACAGTGGCCATCCAAATACCAGCTATACAGTGGCCATCCAAATACCAGGTACATGCTATACAGTGGCCATCCAAATACCAGGTACTTGCCATACAGTATACAGTGGCCATCCAAATACCAGGTACTTGCCATACAGTATACAGTGGCCAACCAAATACCACGTACATGCCATATAGTGGCCATCCAAATACCAGGTACATGCTATACAGTGGCCATCCAAATACCAGGTACAAGCCATACAGTGGCCATCCAAATACCAGCTATACAGTGGCCATCCAAATAGCAGGTACATGATATACAGTGGCCATCCAAATACCAGGTACTTGCCATACAGTATACAGTGGCCATCCAAATACCAGGTACTTGCCATACAGTATACAGTGGCCATCCAAATACCAGGTACATGCCATACAGTGGCCATTCAAATACCAGGTACAAGCCATACAGTGGCCATCCAAATACCAGGTACAAGTCATACAGTGGCCATCCAAATACCAGGTACAAGCCATACAGTGGCCATCCAAATACCAGGTGCAAGCCATACAGTGGCCATCCAAATACCAGCCATACAGTGGCCATCCAAATACCAGGTACAAGCCATACAGTGGCCATCCAAATACCAGGTACATGCCATACAGTGGCCATCCAAATACCAGGTACATGCCATACAGTGGCCATCCAAATACCAGCCATACAGTGGCCATCCAAATACCAGGTACATGCCATACAGTGGCCATCCAAATACCAGCCATACAGTGGCCATCCAAACACCAGGTACAAGCTATACAGTGGCCATCCAAATACCAGGTACATGCCATACAGTGGCCATCCAAATTCCAGGTACAAGCTATACAGTGGTCATCAAAATACCAGCCATACAGTGGCCATCCAAATACCAGCCATACAGTGGCCATCCAAATACCAGGTACATGCCATACAGTGGCCATCCAAATACCAGCCATACAGTGGCCATCCAAACACCAGGTACATGCCATACAGTGGCCATCCAAATACCAGCCATACAGTGGCCATCCAAATACCAGGTACATGCCATACAGTGGCCATCCAAATTCCAGGTACAAGCTATACAGTGGTCATCAAAATACCAGCCATACAGTGGCCATCCAAATACCAGCCATACAGTGGCCATCCAAATACCAGGTACATGCCATACAGTGGCCATCCAAATACCAGCCATACAGTGGCCATCCAAACACCAGGTACATGACATACAGTGGCCATCCAAATACCAGGTACATGCCATACAGTGGCCATCCTAATACCAGGTACAAGCTATACAGTTGCCATCCAAATACCAGGTACATGCTATACAGTGGCCATCCAAATACCAGGTACAAGCCATACAGTGGCCATCCAAATACCAGGTACATGCCATACAGTGGCCATCCAAATACCAGGTACATGCCATACAGTGGCCATCCAAATACCAGGTACAAGCCATACAGTAGCCATTCAAATACCAGCCATACAGTGGCCATCCAAATACCAGGTACATGCCATATAGAATACAGTGGCCATCCAAATACCAGGTACATGCCATACAGTGGCCATCCAAATACCAGGTACATGCCATACAGTGGCCATCCAAATACCAGGTACAAGCTATACAGTGGCCATCCAAATACCAGGTACAATCCATACAGTGGCCATCCAAATACCAGGTACATGCCATACAGTGGCCATCCAAATACCAGGTACAAGCCATATTGTAGCCATCCAAATACCGGGTACATGCCATACTGTGGCCATCCAAATACCAGGTACAAGCCATACAGTGGCCATCCAAATACCAGCCGTACAGTGGCCATCCAAATACCAGGTGCAAGCCATACAGTGGCCATCCAAATACCAGCCATACCGTGGCCATCCAAATACCAGGTACAAGCTGTACAGTGGCCATCCAAATACCAGGTACAAGCCATATTGTAGCCATCCAAATACCAGGTACATGCCATACTGTGGCCATCCAAATACCAGGTACAAGCCATACAGTGGCCATCCAAATACCAGCCGTACAGTGGCCATCCAAATACCAGGTACATGCCATACAGTGGCCATCCAAATACCAGCCATACAGTGGCCATCCAAATACCAGGTACATGACATACAGTGGCCATCCAGATACCAGGTACATGCCATACAGTGGCCATCCAAATACCAGGTACATGCCATACAGTGGCCATCCAAATACCAGGTACATGCCATACAGTGGCCATCCAAATTCCAGGTACAAGCTATACAGTGGCCATCCAAATACCAGCCATACAGTGGCCATCAAAATACCAGGTACATGCCATACAGTGGCCATCCAAATACCAGGTACATGCCATACAGTGGCCATCTAAATACCAGGTACAAGCTATACAGTGGCCATCCAATTACCAGGTACAAGCCATACAGTGGCCATCCAAATACCAGGTACTTGCCATACAGTATACAGTGGCCATCCAAATACCAGGTACATGCCATACAGTGGCCATCCAAATACCAGGTACATGCTATACAGTGGCCATCCAAATACCAGCCATACAGTGGCCATCCAAATACCAGGTACAAGTCATACAGTGGCCATCTAAATACCAGGTACAAGCCATACAGTGGCCATCCAAATACCAGGTGCAAGCCATACAGTGGCCATCCAAATACCAGCCATACCGTGGCCATCCAAATACCAGGTACAAGCTATACAGTGGCCATCCAAATACCAGGTACATGCCATACAGAATACAGTGGCCATCCAAATACCAGGTACATGCCATACAGTGGCCATCCAAATACCAGGTACAAGCTATACAGTGGCCATCCAAATACCAGGTACAATCCATACAGTGGCCATCCAAATACCAGGTACATGCCATAGAGTGGCCATCCAAATACCAGGTACATGCCATACTGTGGCCATCCAAATACCAGGTACATGCCATACAGTGGCCATCCAAATACCAGGTACATGCCATACAGTGGCCATCCAAATACCAGGTACAAGCCATACAGTGGCCATCCAAATACCAGGTACATGCCATACAGTGGCCATCCAAATACCAGGTACATGCCATACAGTGGCCATCCAAATACCAGGTACAAGCCATATTGTAGCCATCCAAATACCAGGTACATGCCATACAGTGGCCATCCAAATACCAGGTACAAGCCATACAGTGGCCATCCAAATACCAGGTACATGCCATACAGTGGCCATCCAAATACCAGCCATACAGTGGCCATCCAAATACCAGTTACACCAATGTAGAATTCTAACATTCGATAAACTGTCAGCTCCCTCCTGATATTCTACTTGATCGCTCTAGAACTAGAAAGGAATACTCACCAACCTACATTGTTCGTGTTCAGGAAACTCTTTGCCCCCCCCCCCTCCTAACGAAATACAATACATATAAATGAATACTTTGAGTCTGATCAGTCAGTGTTGTCTCCACCCCCCCCCCCCTCCCCCGTAAAAGAGAGAGAATCAAATTTTGTTATGTCAAATGTATTTGTACAAAGGGGAGTAAGACAATAGAAGTGGTAAAATACATGCTGAGATTCTAGTATGAGATGCACTACGGCAGTGTATACAGTACACAAGTTAAATTTGACAGCTAGATAGCTTTACGGGTTTACTTAACTGTTTTCTACGTCGTGTGACACCAACATTAAAACTGACGGCTCAGTGACAGGCTAATTTTGACCATGCTAAAAAATTATAAAATGTTTTCACAGAAAAAAGAACCACCTTTCTGAATATGCTTATAAAAAAGTTATACGATAATAGAATCAGATGGTAATTTTCAAATTTCTTAGTTCTTTTTAACATTTAAAATATTTAGTCTATTATGCATTTTTTGTTTGTTTAGTAACCCATTAAAGGCTATTCAATTTTGCACATTTTACAGGTATTTGTAAAGAAATACGTTGAACGGTCCAAAAAGGCCCGCGAGTTAAATGAGAGAGGGGCCAAAATCCGTTACTCGACTGCCATTGAAAAAAATCACGGTGATAGTTTTGGTAACAGATAAATTGTTTAATATCAACAACTATAAAAATTACACATAATTAGAGGGCTTAAAAATCTACTTAATGGTACCAAGCTTATTACTATACGAGCCCTTTTTATTATCGAAACTGAAGTGAAAAGCTGCTATATTTGGGCGACGCGGGCAATAACGGCGTTATTTTACAGCAGTACGACATACCTACTTTTAAATATAAGTCTACGCAGCTAATATACACAGCACAGGTCGACACAGTTAAGACAGACAGCAATTGAGAGGTTTGCAAATGTTTAATCAGCATACATAATTATTAATTATTTGGACATCCAATGTTGAATACATTCAAAAGCTGCATCCCTCAGTTTTAAAAATTGCAACAAGGCCAAAGCAACAGCATTAACTAGTGGTTTGACCATTTCTACTTCCATTAACCCTGCCAGGTACAGTATTTGTTATGGTAGGATGAGCCAATATATGGAGAATCATGAGGCAACAGTACAACATGGGGATCATTCAATTAAAAATTTGTAAAATAAATATTGCTCAAGCATTCAAAACTCGTGTGTATCTTTCAGTCCATCACTAGCCCAACACCTGTGTATCTTTCAGTCCATCACTAGCCCAACACCTGTGTATCTTTCAGTCCATCACTAGCCCTACTCGTGTGTATCTTTCAGTCCATCACTAGCCCAACAGCTGTGGGCCAGCCTCTACCTCCTGCTGGTGCCACCAAATCCTGAAGCTGTTCTTGTACCAGACGAGGATGGTGCTCCTCCAGAAAATGATGTGGAACCACCGGACGAGTAGAAGCCACCTCTTGGTGCGGCCCATCCACTGTTATAGCCTGGGTTATTTCCCCTGTTCCCCAAGAAGTAGCCCAGCAGTCCACCTGTGGCGGCCCCTGTCCAGAACCCACCACCAGATGGCTCTGTGCTGTAGCCAGGCTTGGGGTAGGAGGCTCCAGAATTGTAGCCAGGGTAAGCTGTACTGCTGTAAGGTGGGGGTGCTGCAGAATCTGAAGGGTAAAGTACTCATTAGTTCTTGGCACTCAGACAAAGGGATACACAACAGACACACGACCAAAGACATGTACCCAGACACACAACATGTAGCCAGACACACAACATGTAGCCAGACACACAACATGTACCCAGACACACAACATGTACCCAGACACACAACATGTAGCCAGACACACAACATGTACCCAGACACACGACATGTAGCCAGACACACGACATGTACCCAGACACACGACATGTAGCCAGACACACGACATGTAGCCAGACACACGACATGTACCCAGACACACGACATGTACCCAGACACACAACATGTAGCCAGACACACGACATGTAGCCAGACACACGACATGTAGCCAGACACACGACATGTAGCCAGACACACGACATGTAGCCAGACACAAAACATGTAGCCAGACACACAACATGTAGCCAGACACACAACATGTACCCAGACACACAACATGTACCCAGACACACGACATGTAGCCAGACACACGACATGTAGCCAGACACACAACATGTAGCAAGACACACAACATGTAGCCAGACACACAACATGTAGCCAGACACACAACATGTAGCCAGACACACAACATGTACCCAGACACACGACATGTACCCAGACACACAACATGTAGCCAGACACACAACATGTAGCCAGACACACGACATGTACCCAGACACACGACATGTAGCCAGACACACGACATGTACCCAGACACACAACATGTAGCCAGACACACAACATGTAGCCAGACACACACCATGTAGCCAGACACACAACATGTAGCCAGACACACAACATGTAGCCAGACACACAACATGTAGCCAGAGACACAACATGTACCCAGACACACGACATGTAGCCAGACACACGACATGTACCCAGACACACAACATGTACCCAGACACACAACATGTAGCCAGACACACAACATGTAGCCATACACATGACTAAGACATGTAGCCAGACACACAACATGTACCCAGACACACAACATGTACCCAGACACACAACATGTAGCCAGACACACAACATGTACCCAGACACACAACATGTACCCAGACACACAACATGTAGCCAGACACACAACATGTAGCCAGACACACAACATGTACCCAGACACACAACATGTAGCCAGACACACAACATGTACCCAGACACACAACATGTACCCAGACAAACAACATGTACCCAGACACACAACATGTACCCAGACACACAACATGTAGCCAGACACACAACATGTAGCCAGACACACAACATGTAGCCATACACATGACTAAGACATGTAGCCAGACACACAACATGTACCCAGACACACAACATGTAGCCAGACACACAACATGTACCCAGACACACAACATGTACCCAGACACACAACATGTACCCAGACACACAACATGTACCCAGACACACAACATGTAGCCAGACACACAACATGTAGCCAGACACACAACATGTACCCAGACACACAACATGTACCCAGACACACGACATGTAGCCAGACACACGACCACAACATGTAGCCAGACACACGACATGTAGCCAGACACACAACATGTAGCCAGACACACGACATGTAGCCAGACACACGACCACAACATGTACCCAGACACACAACATGTAGCCAGACACACAACATGTAGCCAGACACACGACCAAGACATGTACCCAGACACACGACATGTAGCCAGACACACGACCACAACATGTAGCCAGACACACGACATGTAGCCAGACACACAACATGTAGCCAGACACACGACATGTAGCCAGACACACGACCACAACATGTAGCCAGACACACGACATGTAGCCAGACACACAACATGTAGCCAGACACACGACATGTAGCCAGACACACGACCACAACATGTACCCAGACACACAACATGTAGCCAGACACACAACATGTACCCAGACACATGACCAAGACATGTAGCCAGACACATGACCACAACATGTACCCAGACACATGACCAAGACATGTAGCCAGACACACAACATGTAGCCAGACACACAACATGTAGCCAGACACATGACCACAACATGTACCCAGACACATGACCAAGACATGTAGCCAGACACACAACATGTAGCCAGACACACGACCACAACATGTACCCAGACACATGACCAAGACATGTAGCCAGACACACAACATGTACCCAGACACATGACCAAGACATGTAGCCAGACACACAACATGTAGCCAGACACACAACATGTAGCCAGACACACAACATGTAGCCAGACACACGACATGTAGCCAGACACACAACATGTACCCAGACACACAACATGTACCCAGACACACAACATGTAGCCAGACACACAACATGTACCCAGACACACGACATGTAGCCAGACACACGACCACAACATGTACCCAGACACATGACCAAGACATGTAGCCAGACACATGACCACAACATGTACCCAGACACATGACCAAGACATGTAGCCAGACACACAACATGTAGCCAGACACACGACCACAACATGTACCCAGACACATGACCAAGACATGTAGCCAGACACATGACCACAACATGTACCCAGACACATGACCAAGACATGTACCCAGACACATGACTGCAGTACTGAGGGTGGAAAAACAACTGACCTTGACCTGGCATATATTCTGGTCTAAAGCCATAGGGTGGGGGCTGTTGTGGTGGCAGCTCAGGCTGAACACTAGGCACTAGACAAAGCTTGTAGATGACATACATCAGTACAAGTATCAGGCCAAATACAAAGAGGCCATTCGGCCCCCCTTCAGACTTGTACTGGTAGCTGGAGAAACAATTGAAACCATCAGGGGGCATTCAAAATATAGAAGGTAGATGGTGGGGTGGAGAGCTTTGACTACTGGTAGATGGTGAGGTGGAGAGCTTTGACTACTGGTAGATGGTGGGGTGGAGAGCTTTGACTACTGGTAGATGGTGGGATGGAGGGCTTTGACTACTGGTAGATGGTGGGATGGAGAGCTTTGACTACTGGTAGATGGTGGGGTGGAGAGCTTTGACTACTGGTAGATGGTGGGATGGAGGGCTTTGACTACTGGTAGATGGTGGGATGGAGAGCTTTGACTACTGGTAGATGGTGGGGTGGAGAGCTTTGACTACTGGTAGATGGTGGGATGGAGGGCTTTGACTACTGGTAGATGGTGGGATGGAGAGCTTTGACTACTGGTAGATGGTGGGGTGGAGAGCTTTGACTACTGGTAGATGGTGGGGTGGAGAGCTTTGACTACTGGTAGCTGTAGAAACAATTGAAACCATCAGAGGGCATTCAAAATATAGCAGGAGTCATCTCCCCTAAACTTTCTAAAATATACTTTTTTAAGACTACGGCGGATGGCAACTCAGGATATAGACATGATTTTTATTCCTGTTTTTTTACTTAATCTTTATAAAATAGAATAGAATAGAATATGGTAGAAAAAAGAATTGCCCATCAAGTGAACAGCAAACAATGAGTGTATAATAGTGCGGAATATTCGTACTTTATAATTTCATATGCATTTTTTGAGAAATTGGAAATAGCACAAAGTACTTCTTCCGGTCCATGGAAATTACTCAAAATGAGTCAGATGGCAGAGAATTAGATCTTTGACTTCTATGTAAAATTCTGTCTATCAATCAAGTTACCGGAAATCACTGAAAAGTTGATACAGAACGACGCATTTGATATAATACTTAAATATGAAAGTTCATCAACATAGCTGTAACATTACTCAAGTAATCGAGTTCACAGACACACATATATATACAAAAGTGCAAAACAACGTCTTTCCGACTTAGGGAGGTGTAAAACATCAAGATTTGTTAAAAATCTTGATTTTTTTATTTTTGCACAATACTTCCTCTATACTTTGTATATGAGAAAGTAAAAACTTGCTAAGAAAAAATTCTCAGCAAATTTGACTTACTTGTAGCTGTAGGATTTAAACTGTCTGCCTTCCTCAGTCAGCTCAATTGTAAATTCCAGCTAGAGAAAAAGTCAAACAGGCATCAATAAGCTATACTATGGTTTGTCCACCCATGCAGAAATAAATATCAATAAGCTATACTATGGTTTGTCCACCTATACAGCAATGAATATCAATAAGCTATACTATGGTTTGTCCACCTATACAGCAATAAATATCAAAAAACTATACTATGGTTTGTCCACCCATCCAGCTATAAATATCAATAAGCTATACTATGGTTTGTCCACCTATACAGCAATGAATATCAATAAGCTATACTTTGGTTTGCCCACCCATATATTAATATTAAACAGGAAAAGGGTCAAACTGCTTTCATGCCACTTTTATTTTTTAAACACTTCCAGATCAGGTTTCAATCTCAGCTTTCAATAAAAGAAGGAAACAAATGATGTCACATCAATGTTCTCAATGAAAGAAGCACAGAAACAAATGATGTCACATCAATGTTCAATAGCTAACAGTTTGTGAAGAGAAATGTAAAGGGGAACAGATTCTGTACCATTAACAAATATGAAAGTCAGAAAGTGGGAGAAGGGACAAAAAGATTTATGAGCCTTCAGAAAAAGGCTTTCTAGATGATCTAAAAACTGATGGTTGGGGTGGCTGTCCAACTCAGTGGTTGGGGTGGGTGGTTGGGGTGGGTGGTTGGGGTGGCTGTCCAACTCAGTGGTTGGGGTGGCTGTCCAACTCAGTGGTTGGGGTGGCTGTCCAACTCAGTGGTTGGGGTGGCTGTCCAACTCAGTGGTTGGGGTGGCTGTCCAACTCAGTGGTTGGGGTGGGTGGTTGGGGTGGGTGGTTGGGGTGGCTGTCCAACTCAGTGGTTGGGGTGGCTGTCCAACTCAGTGGTTGGGGTGGCTGTCCAACTCAGTGGTTGGGGTGGGTGGTTGGGGTGGGTGGTTGGGGTGGGTGTCCAACTGAGTGGTTGGGGTGGCTGTCCAACTCAGTGGTTGGGGTGGGTGGCTGGGGTGGGTGGTTGGGGTGGCTGTCCAACTCAGTGGTTGGGGTGGCTGTCCAACTCAGTGGTTGGGGTGGCTGTCCAACTCAGTGGTTGGGGTGGCTGTCCAACTCAGTGGTTGGGGTGGCTGTCCAACTCAGTGGTTGGGGTGGCTGTCCAACTCAGTGGTTGGGGTGGGTGTCCAACTCAGTGGTTGGGGTGGGTGGTTGGGGTGGGTGGTTGGGGTGGCTGTCCAACTCAGTGGTTGGGGTGGCTGTCCAACTCAGTGGTTGGGGTGGGTGTCCAACTCAGGAGTTGGGGTGGGTGGTTGGGGTGGGTGTCCAACTCAGTGGTTGGGGTGGGTGGCTGGGGTGGGTGGTTGGGGTGGGTGGTTGGGGTGGGTGGTTGGGGTGGGTGGTTGGGGTGGGTGGTTGGGGTGGCTGTCCAACTCAGTGGTTGGGGTGGCTGTCCAACTCAGTGGTTGGGGTGGCTGTCCAACTCAGTGGTTGGGGTGGGTGGTTGGGGTGGGTGGTTGGGGTGGGTGGTTGGGGTGGCTGTCCAACTCAGTGGTTGGGGTGGGTAGTTGGGGTGGGTGGTTGGGGTGGGTGGTTGGGGTGGGTGGTTGGGGTGGGTGGTTGGGGTGGCTGTCCAACTCAGTGGTTGGGGTGGCTGTCCAACTCAGTGGTTGGGGTGGGTGGTTGGGGTGGCTGTCCAACTCAGTGGTTGGGGTGGGTGGTTGGGGTGGGTGGTTGGGGTGGCTGTCCAACTCAGTGGTTGGGGTGGGTAGTTGGGGTGGGTAGTTGGGGTGGCTGTCCAACTCAGTGGTTGGGGTGGCTGTCCAACTCAGTGGTTGGGGTGGCTGTCCAACTCAGTGGTTGGGGTGGGTGGTTGGGGTGGGTGGTTGGGGTGGCTGTCCAACTCAGTGGTTGGGGTGGCTGTCCAACTCAGTGGTTGGGGTGGCTGTCCAACTCAGTGGTTGGGGTGGGTGTCCAACTCAGGAGTTGGGGTGGGTGGTTGGGGTGGGTGTCCAACTCAGTGGTTGGGGTGGGTGGTTGGGGTGGCTGTCCAACTCAGTGGTTGGGGTGGCTGTCCAACTCAGTGGTTGGGGTGGGTGGTTGGGGTGGGTGGTTGGGGTGGCTGTCCAACTCAGTGGTTGGGGTGGATGTCCAACTCAGTGGTTGGGGTGGATGTCCAACAGTGGTTGGGGTGGGTGGTTGGGGTGGCTGTCCAACTCAGTGGTTGGGGTGGATGTCCAACTCAGTGGTTGGGGTGGGTGGTTGGGGTGGCTGTCCAACTCAGTGGTTGGGGTGGGTTGTTGGGGTGGCTGTCCAACTCAGTGGTTGGGGTGGATGTCCAACTCAGTGGTTGGGGTGGGTGGTTGGGGTGGCTGTCCAACTCAGTGGTTGGGGTGGGTGGTTGGGGTGGGTGGTTGGGGTGGGTGGTTGGGGTGGGTGGTTGGGGTGGGTGTCCAACTGAGTGGTTGGGGTGGGTGTCCAACTGAGTGGTTGGGGTGGGTGGTTGGGGTGGATGTCCAACTCAGTGGTTGGGGTGGGTGGTTGGGGTGGCTGTCCAACTCAGTGGTTGGGGTGGGTGGTTGGGGTGGCTGTCCAACTCAGTGGTTGGGGTGGGTGGTTGGGGTGGGTGGTTGGGGTGGGTGGTTGGGGTGGCTGTCCATCTCAGTGGTTGGGGTGGGTGGTTGGGGTGGCTGTCCAACTCAGTGGTTCGGGTAGGTGGTTGGGGTGGCTGTCCAACTCAGTGGTTGGGGTGGGTGGTTGGGGTGGCTGTCCAACTCAGTGGTTGGGGTGGATGTCCAACTCAGTGGTTGGGGTGGGTGGTTGGGGTGGCTGTCCATCTCAGTGGTTGGGGTGGATGTCCAACTCAGTGGTTGGGGTGGGTGGTTGGGGTGGCTGTCCAACTCAGTGGTTGGGGTGGGTGGTTGGGGTGGCTGTCCAACTCAGTGGTTGGGGTGGGTGGTTGGGGTGGCTGTCCAACTCAGTGGTTGGGGTGGGTGGTTGGGGTGGCTGTCCATCTCAGTGGTTGGGGTGGGTGGTTGGGGTGGCTGTCCAACTCAGTGGTTCGGGTAGGTGGTTGGGGTGGCTGTCCAACTCAGTGGTTGGGGTGGGTGGTTGGGGTGGCTGTCCAACTCAGTGGTTGGGGTGGATGTCCAACTCAGTGGTTGGGGTGGGTGGTTGGGGTGGCTGTCCATCTCAGTGGTTGGGGTGGATGTCCAACTCAGTGGTTGGGGTGGGTGGTTGGGGTGGCTGTCCAACTCAGTGGTTGGGGTGGGTGGTTGGGGTGGCTGTCCAACTCAGTGGTTGGGGTGGGTGTCCAACTCAGTGGTTGGTGTGGGTGGTTGGGGTGGCTGTCCAACTCAGTGGTTGGGGTGGGTGGTTGGGGTGGCTGTGCAACTCAGTGGTTGGGGTGGGTGTCCAACTCAGTGGTTGGGGTGGGTGGTTGGGGTGGGTGGTTGGGGTGGCTGTCCAGCTCAGTGGTTGGGGTGGGTGGTTGGGGTGGGTGGTTGGGGTGGCTGTCCAGCTCTGTGGTTGGGGTGGGTGGTTGGGGTGGGTGGTTGGTTGGGGTGGGTGGTTGGGGTGGCTGTCCAACTCAGTGGTTGGGGTGGTTGGTTGGGGTGGGTGGTTGGGGTGGCTGTCCAACTCAGTGGGGGGGGTGGGTGGTTCGGGTAGGTGGTTGGGGTGGCTGTCGAACTCAGTGGTTGGGGTGGCTGTCCAACTCTGTGGTTGGGGTGGGTGGTTTGGTGGGGTGGGTGGTTGGGGTGGGTGGTTGGGGTGGCTGTCCAGCTCAGTGGTTGGGGTGGGTGGTTGGGGTGGCTGTCCAGCTCAGTGGTTGGGGTGGGTGGTTGGGGTGGCTGTCCAACTCTGTGGTTGGGGTGGGTGGTTGGGGTGGCTGTCCAACTCTGTGGTTGGGGTGGGTGGTTGGGGTGGGTGTCCAACTCAGTGGTTGAAGTGGGTGGTTCGGGTAGGTGGTTGGGGTGGCTGTCCAACTCAGTGGTTGGGGTGGCTGTCCAACTCAGTGGTTGAAGTGGGTGGTTCGGGTAGGTGGTTGGGGTGGCTGTCCAACTCAGTGGTTGGGGTGGGTGGTTGGGGTGGCTGTCCAACTCAGTGGTTGGGGTGGGTGGTTGGGGTGGCTGTCCAACTCAGTGGTTGGGGTGGGTGGTTGGGGTGGCTGTCCAACTCAGTGGTTGGGGTGGGTGGTTGGGGTGGCTGTCCAACTCTGTGGTTTTCAACCTATCAATCCTCTGAGGTGGAGGCTCTCCAAAAAAGTTATGAACCACTGGTTTCACTCTTAGATAACATACTATCCATAGTGAGAAAGGGGCAAGAACCACTAATCTCACTGTTAGATAACAAACTATCCATAGTGAGAAAGTGGCAAGAACCACTAATCTCACTGTTAGATAACATACTATCCATAGTGAGAAAGAGCCTAGCTTGTTGGCTACGTAAGAACTATGAGGTTCATTCCTGTGAATGTGTGTGTGTGTGGGGGGGGGGGGGGGGGGAAAGGGTATGTTTCCATACATAGATTGGGGGAGGGGGACTTCAAGTTGAAATTCCTGCAAATTATGATGTGATTTTTGTTTTCTAACGTACCCCACAAGACCCCTTAAGAAAATTATGATGAGAATTTTGTCTTCTAACTTACCCCACAAGAACCCTTAAGAAAATTATGATGAGAATTTTGTCTTCTAACTTACCCCACAAGAACCCCTAAGAAAATTATGATGAGAATTTTGTCTTCTAACTTACCCCACAAGAACTCCTAAGAAAATTATGATGAGAATTTTGTCTTCTAACTTACCCCACAAGAACCCTTGAGAATGAAAGGGTCGTTTGGGTAATCATAGCCTTCGCATGATACTTCAACATGTCCAAAACGATAGGCGTTGTCCATATCTGATTTACATTCCCACTGGAAGAATACAAGGCAATAATGGAACTGATATCCACATATATGGTGTCAGATAATGGAGCTGATATCCATATATATGGTGTCAGATAATGGAACTGATATCCACAAATATGGTGTCAGATAATGGAACTGATATCCACATATATGGTGTCAGATAATGGAACTGATATCCATATATATGGTGTCAGATAATGGAACTGATATCCACATATATGGTGTCAGATAATGGAAGTGATATCCACATATATGGTGTCAGATAATGGAACTGATATCCATATATATGGTGTCAGATAGTGAATATCATAGGCATTTACAAAATGTATAAAATCTATACAGTAATTAAAATGTAGAAGAAATAAACCTGAATATCATAGGCATGTACAAAATGTATAAAATGTATGGAGTAATTAAAATGGAGAAGAAATAAACCTGAATATCATAGGCATGTACAAAATGTATAAAATGTATGGAGTAATTAAAATGGAGAAGAAATAAACCTGAATATCATAGGCATGTACAAAATGTATAAAATGTATGGAGTAATTAAAATGGAGAAGAAATAAACCTGAATATCATAGCCATCCGAGCCTCTGTTGGTGCACTGGACAACTTTAGGGGTGAACTTGTACTGGGCTGATCCACCAACACACTTCAGCTGAGGGATAGACAACACAGTGTGACATCAGATAGACAACACAGTGTGACATCAGATAGACAACACAGTGTGACATCAGATAGACAACACAGTGTGACATCAGATAGACAACACAGTGTGACATCAGATAGACAGACAACAGTGTGACATCAGATAGACAACACAGTGTGACATCAGATAGACAACACAGTGTGACATCAGATAGACAACACAGTGTGACATCAGATAGACAGACAACAGTGTGACATCAGATAGACAACACAGTGTGACATCAGATAGACAACACAGTGTGGCATCAGATAGACAACACAGTGTGACATCAGACAGACAACAGTGTGACATCAGATAGACAGACAACAGTGTGACATCAGATAGACAACACAGTGTGACATCAGATAGACAACACAGTGTGACATCAGATAGACAACAGTGTGACATCAGATAGACAGACAACAGTGTGACATCAGATAGACAACACAGTGTGACATCAGATAGACAACACAGTGTGACATCAGATAGACAGACAACAGTGTGACATCAGATAGACAACACAGTGTGACATCAGATAGACAACACAGTGTGACATCAGACAGACAACAGTGTGACATCAGATAGACAACACAGTGTGACATCAGATAGACAACACAGTGTGACATCAGACAGACAACAGTGTGACATCAGATAGACAGACAACAGTGTGACATCAGATAGACAACACAGTGTGACATCAGACAGACAACACAGTGTGACATCAGATAGACAACAGTGTGACATCAGATAGACAACACAGTGTGACATCAGATAGACAACACAGTGTGACATCAGATAGACAACACTGTGTGACATCAGATAGACAGACAACAGTGTGACATCAGATAGACAACACAGTGTGACATCAGATAGACAGACAACAGTGTGACATTAGATAGACAGACAACAGTGTGACATCAGATAGACAACACAGTGTGACATCAGATAGACAGACAACAGTGTGACATCAGATAGACAACACAGTGTGACATCAGATAGACAGACAACAGTGTGACATCAGATAGACAACACAGTGTGACATCAGATAGACAGACAACAGTGTGACATTAGATAGACAGACAACAGTGTGACATCAGATAGACAACACAGTGTGACATCAGATAGACAACAGTGTGACATCAGATAGACAACACAGTGTGACATCAGATAGACAACACAGTGTGACATCAGATAGACAACAGTGTGACATCAGACACACAACAGTGTGACATCAGATAGACAACACAGTGTGACATCAGATAGACAGACAACAGTGTGACATCAGATAGACAACACAGTGTGACATCAGATAGACAGACAACAGTGTGACATCAGACAGACAACAGTGTGACATCAGATAGACAGACAACAGTGTGACATCAGATAGACAACAGTGTGACATCAGACACACAACACAGTGTGACATCAGACACACAACAGTGTGACATCAGATAGACAACACAGTGTGACATCAGACAGACAACACAGTGTGACATCAGATAGACAGACAACAGTGTGACATCAGATAGACAACAGTGTGACATCAGATAG
Source organism: Physella acuta (assembly GCF_028476545.2). Taxonomy (NCBI): domain Eukaryota; kingdom Metazoa; phylum Mollusca; class Gastropoda; family Physidae; genus Physella; species Physella acuta. The sequence goes on from NW_026732010.1 coordinate 171,600, forward strand.
ACAACACAGTGTGACATCAGATAGACAACACAGTGTGACATCAGACAGACAACACAGTGTGACATCAGATAGACAACACAGTGTGACATCAGATAGACAACAGTGTGACATCAGATAGACAACACAGTGTGACATCAGATAGACAACACAATGTGACATCAGATAGACAACACAGTGTGACATCAGATAGACAACACAGTGTGACATCAGATAGACACACAATGTGACATCAGATAGACAACACAGTGTGACATCAGATAGACAACAGTGTGACATCAGACAGACAACACAGTGTGACATCAGATAGACAACACAGTGTGACATCAGATAGACAACAGTGTGACATCAGATAGACAACACAGTGTGACATCAGATAGACAACACAATGTGACATCAGATAGACAACACAGTGTGACATCAGATAGACAACAGTGTGACATCAGATAGACAACACAGTGTGACATCAGATAGACAAGTGTGACATCAGATAGACAACAGTGTGACATCAGACAGACAACAGTGTGACATCAGATAGACAACACAGTGTGACATCAGATAGACAACACAGTGTGACATCAGATAGACAACAGTGTGACATCAGATAGACAACACAGTGTGACATCAGATAGACAGACAACAGTGTGACATCAGATAGACAACAGTGTGACATCAGATAGACAACACAGTGTGACATCAGACAGACAACAGTGTGACATCAGATAGACAACACAGTGTGACATCAGATAGACAACACAGTGTGACATCAGATAGACAACACAGTGTGACATCGGATAGACAACACAGTGTGACATCAGATAGACAACACAGTGTGACATCAGATAGACAACACAGTGTGACATCAGATAGACAACACAGTGTGACATCAGACAGACAACACAGTGTGACATCAGATAGACAACACAGTGTGACATCAGATAGACAACACAGTGTGACATCAGATAGACAACACAGTGTGACATCAGACAGACAACACAGTGTGACATCAGACAGACAACACAGTGTGACATCAGATAGACAACACAGTGTGACATCAGATAGACAACACAGTGTGACATCAGATAGACAACACAGTGTGACATCAGACAGACAACACAGTGTGACATCAGATAGACAACAGTGTGACATCAGACAGACAACACAGTGTGACATCAGTCAGACAACAGTGTGACATCAGATAGACAACACAGTGTGACATCAGATAGACAACACAGTGTGACATCAGATAGACAACACAGTGTGACATCGGATAGACAACACAGTGTGACATCAGACAGACAACACAGTGTGACATCAGATAGACAACACAGTGTGACATCAGATAGACAACACAGTGTGACATCAGACAGACAACAGTGTGACATCAGATAGACAACACAGTGTGACATCAGACACACAACAGTGTGACATCAGATAGACAACACAGTGTGACATCAGATAGACAGACAACAGTGTGACATCAGATAGACAACACAGTGTGACATCAGACAGACAACAGTGTGACATCAGACAGACAACACAGTGTGACATCAGATAGACAACACAGTGTGACATCAGATAGACAACACAGTGTGACATCAGATAGACAACACAGTGTGACATCAGATAGACAACACAGTGTGACATCAGATAGACAACACAGTGTGACATCAGATAGACAACACAGTGTGACATCAGATAGACAACACAGTGTGACATCAGATAGACAACACAGTGTGACATCAGACAGACAACACAGTGTGACATCAGACAGACAACACAGTGTGACATCAGTCAGACAACAGTGTGACATCAGATAGACAACACAGTGTGACATCAGACAGACAACACAGTGTGACATCAGATAGACAACACAGTGTGACATCAGACAGACAACAGTGTGACATCAGATAGACAGACAACAGTGTGACATCAGACAGACAACACAGTGTGACACCAGACAGACAACAGTGTGACATCAGATAGACAACACAGTGTGACATCAGACAGACAACAGTGTGACATCAGATAGACAGACAACAGTGTGACATCAGATAGACAGACAACAGTGTGACATCAGATAGACAACACAGTGTGACATCAGATAGACAACACAGTGTGACATCAGACAGACAACAGTGTGACATCAGACAGACAACACAGTGTGACATCAGATAGACAACACAGTGTGACATCAGATAGACAACAGTGTGACATCAGATAGACAACACAGTGTGACATCAGATAGACAACACAGTGTGACATCAGATAGACAACAGTGTGACATCAGATAGACAACACAGTGTGACATCAGATAGACAACACAGTGTGACATAAGATAGACAACACAGTGTGACATCAGACAGACAACATAGTGTGACATCAGATAGACAGACAACAGTGTGACATCAGATAGACAACACAGTGTGACATCAGACAGACAACACAGTGTGACATCAGATAGACAGACAACAGTGTGACATCAGATAGACAACAGTGTGACATCAGATAGACAACACAGTGTGACATCAGATAGACAACACAGTGTGATATCAGACAGACAACAGTGTGACATCAGATAGACAGACAACAGTGTGACATCAGATAGACAGACAACAGTGTGACATCAGATAGACAACAGTGTGACATCAGATAGACAACACAGTGTGACATCAGATAGACAACACAGTGTGATATCAGACAGACAACAGTGGGACATCAGATAGACAGACAACAGTGTGACATCAGATAGACAGACAACAGTGTGACATCAGATAGACAACACAGTGTGACATCAGATAGACAACACAGTGTGACATCAAACAGACAAAAAAGAGTGTAAGAAGTGCATTTACCCTATACCCATTTAAGGAAGCTACTATTTGTCTATACCATCAACCCTGTACTTGTGTGTTGTTTGTGCAGTGTTTATGAGGCCCATGTTCAGTTGGTACCTTCGGGGTCAGAGTTTAAAGAAGTGTGTACATTTCCCAATTGATGCTTGGAAGGTGAGGTAGCTCAATGGTAGGTTCGGATCCCGCTTGGTTAAAACTTGGAATATATTCTGTATCTATGTCTACTTTCTGTTTATATTTTAAATTCAATTAATATTCCCTTGTAAAAAATACTTATTGTCTGCAGTCCTATTTTTAGCACTTGGATATGCTCACAATTTTCATCAACACCAGGTAACCTGATCTAGTCATTGCTACTTCATAGAATCTTCCCTTTTCTATTGAATGGAACTATTTATATCATTTTGCTACTTCATAGAATCTTCCCTTTTCTATTGAATGGAACTATTTATATCATTTTGCTACTTCATAGAATCTTCCCTTTTCTATTGAATGGAACTATTTATATCATTTTGCTACTTCATAGAATCTTCCCTTTTCTATTGAATGGAACTATTTATATCATTTTGCTACTTCATAGAATCTTCCCTTTTCTATTGAATGGAACTATTTATATCATTTTGCTACTTCATAGAATCTTCCCTTTTCTATTGAATGGAACTATTTATATCATTTTGCTACTTCATAGAATCTTCCCTTTTCTATTGAATGGAACTATTTATATTATTTTCAAATGAAAAGAAAGTTGAAATGAAATCAGTGCATTATTTAAAACTGAGTAAAATTTTAACTTGGCCCTGGAACCCACCCAAAGAATGACTGTTCTGGAACCCACTCAAAGAATGACTGTTCTGGAACCCACTCAAAGAATGACAGTTCTGGAACCCACTCAAAGAATGACTGTTCTGGAACCCACTCAAAGAATGACTGTTCTGGAACCCACTCAAAGAATGACTGTTCTGGAACCCACTCAAAGAATGACTGTTCTGGAACCCACTCAAAGAATGACTGTTCTGGAACCCACTCAAAGAATGACTGTTCTGGAACCCACTCAAAGAATGAATGTTCTGGAACCCACTCAAAGAATGACTGTTCTGGAACCCACTCAAAGAATGACTGTTCTGGAACCCACTCAAAGAATGACTGTTCTGGAACCCACTCAAAGAATGACTGTTCTGGAACCCACTCAAAGAATGACTGTTCTGGAACCCACTCAAAGAATGACTGTTCTGGAACCCACCCAAAGAATGACTGTTCTGGAACCCACCCAAAGAATGACTGTTCTGGAACCCACCCAAAGAATGACTGTTCTGGAACCCACCCAAAGAATGACTGTTCTAGAACCCACTCAAAGAATGACTGTTCTGGAACCCACCCAAAGAATGACTGTTCTGGAACCCACCCAAAGAATGACTGTTCTGGAACCCACTCAAAGAATGACTGTTCTGGAACCCACTCAAAGAATGACTGTTCTGGAACCCACTCAAAGAATGACTGTTCTGGAACCCACTCAAAGAATGACTGTTCTGGAACCCACCCAAAGAATGACTGTTCTGGAACCCACTCAAAGAATGACTGTTCTGGAACCCACTCAAAGAATGACTGTTCTGGAACCCACTCAAAGAATGACTGTTCTGGAACCCACTCAAAGAATGACTGTTCTGGAACCCACTCAAAGAATGACTGTTCTGGAACCCACTCAAAGAATGACTGTTCTGGAACCCACTCAAAGAATGACTGTTCTGGAACCCACCCAAAGAATGACTGTTCTGGAACCCACTCAAAGAATGACTGTTCTGGAACCCACCCAAAGAATGACTGTTCTGGAACCCACCCAAAGAATGACTGTTCTGGAACCCACCCAAACCCAAAGAATGACTGTTCTGGAACCCACCCAAACCCAAAGAATGACTGTTCTGGAACCCACTCAAAGAATGACTGTTCTGGAACCCACTCAAAGAATGACTGTTCTGGAACCCACCCAAAGAATGACTGTTCTGGAACCCACCCAAAGAATGACTGTTCTGGAACCCACTCAAAGAATGACTGTTCTGGAACCCACTCAAAGAATGACTGTTCTGGAACCCACTCAAAGAATGACTGTTCTGGAACCCACTCAAAGAATGACTGTTCTGGAACCCACTCAAAGAATGACTGTTCTGGAACCCACTCAAAGAATGACTGTTCTGGAACCCACTCAAAGAATGAATGTTCTGGAACCCACTCAAAGAATGACTGTTCTGGAACCCACTCAAAGAATGACTGTTCTGGAACCCACTCAAAGAATGACTGTTCTGGAACCCACTCAAAGAATGACTGTTCTGGAACCCACTCAAAGAATGACTGTTCTGGAACCCACTCAAAGAATGACTGTTCTGGAACCCACCCAAAGAATGACTGTTCTGGAACCCACCCAAAGAATGACTGTTCTGGAACCCACCCAAAGAATGACTGTTCTGGAACCCACCCAAAGAATGACTGTTCTAGAACCCACTCAAAGAATGACTGTTCTGGAACCCACCCAAAGAATGACTGTTCTGGAACCCACTCAAAGAATGACTGTTCTGGAACCCACTCAAAGAATGACTGTTCTGGAACCCACTCAAAGAATGACTGTTCTGGAATCCACTCAAAGAATGACTGTTCTGGAACCCACTCAAAGAATGACTGTTCTGGAACCCACTCAAAGAATGACTGTTCTGGAACCCACTCAAAGAATGACTGTTCTGGAACCCACTCAAAGAATGACTGTTCTGGAACCCACTCAAAGAATGACTGTTCTGGAACCCACCCAAAGAATGACTGTTCTGGAACCCACCCAAAGAATGACTGTTCTGGAACCCACTCAAAGAATGACTGTTCTGGAACCCACTCAAAGAATGACTGTTCTGGAACCCACTCAAAGAATGACTGTTCTGGAACCCACTCAAAGAATGACTGTTCTGGAACCCACTCAAAGAATGACTGTTCTGGAACCCACTCAAAGAATGACTGTTCTGGAACCCACTCAAAGAATGAATGTTCTGGAACCCACTCAAAGAATGACTGTTCTGGAACCCACTCAAAGAATGACTGTTCTGGAACCCACTCAAAGAATGACTGTTCTGGAACCCACTCAAAGAATGACTGTTCTGGAACCCACTCAAAGAATGACTGTTCTGGAACCCACTCAAAGAATGACTGTTCTGGAACCCACCCAAAGAATGACTGTTCTGGAACCCACCCAAAGAATGACTGTTCTGGAACCCACCCAAAGAATGACTGTTCTGGAACCCACCCAAAGAATGACTGTTCTAGAACCCACTCAAAGAATGACTGTTCTGGAACCCACCCAAAGAATGACTGTTCTGGAACCCACCCAAAGAATGACTGTTCTGGAACCCACTCAAAGAATGACTGTTCTGGAACCCACTCAAAGAATGACTGTTCTGGAACCCACTCAAAGAATGACTGTTCTGGAACCCACTCAAAGAATGACTGTTCTGGAACCCACCCAAAGAATGACTGTTCTGGAACCCACTCAAAGAATGACTGTTCTGGAACCCACTCAAAGAATGACTGTTCTGGAACCCACTCAAAGAATGACTGTTCTGGAACCCACTCAAAGAATGACTGTTCTGGAACCCACTCAAAGAATGACTGTTCTGGAACCCACTCAAAGAATGACTGTTCTGGAACCCACTCAAAGAATGACTGTTCTGGAACCCACCCAAAGAATGACTGTTCTGGAACCCACTCAAAGAATGACTGTTCTGGAACCCACCCAAAGAATGACTGTTCTGGAACCCACCCAAAGAATGACTGTTCTGGAACCCACTCAAAGAATGACTGTTCTGGAACCCACTCAAAGAATGACTGTTCTGGAACCCACTCAAAGAATGACTGTTCTGGAATCCACTCAAAGAATGACTGTTCTGGAACCCACTCAAAGAATGACTGTTCTGGAACCCACTCAAAGAATGACTGTTCTGGAACCCACTCAAAGAATGACTGTTCTGGAACCCACTCAAAGAATGACTGTTCTGGAATCCACTCAAAGAATGACTGTTCTGGAACCCACTCAAAGAATGACTGTTCTGGAACCCACTCAAAGAATGACTGTTCTGGAACCCACTCAAAGAATGACTGTTCTGGAACCCACTCAAAGAATGACTGTTCTGGAACCCACTCAAAGAATGACTATAAGTACCTGTGGAACTGGTGAAGACCTCCTGGAGTTAGTCATGCGTCCTTGATGTAATGTTAAAACTTTGACATCAGATAGGAGAATTTTTTCAGAGTGTTGGTAATCATTGACAGCAGCTAATGTAGACAAGATAAAGAGAGCTGTGCTCATGTCAAAATTCAAACAACAAATTCACATTTTAATCAATCTTAACTGACATCATGGGTAACTCAATGATGTTCACATGTACAGATAAGACCTGACTGATGTCTACAGATAAGACCTGACTGATGTCTACAGATAAGACCTGACTGATGTCTACAGATAAGACCTGACTGATGTCTACCTGTACAGATAACCTGACAGATGTCCAGATAATGTATTGTCACAGAAACCATCTACTTAACCTGCAGTGTTTTATGGAATATAAAGTACCATTTGTGTCAGATGAAATCTACTTCATCTATCCTATGTGCCAGAAACTAAATCTTAATTAAAAACCTGTATTATTGTATTTTAGCTATCAGCTCTTACCCTAAATCAATAATCATATGGTTTTAAAATAAACAAGCAACTACAACTGTATTATCCTGTCTAGAATCAAATCAAATAAAGTGAATGTAGTTGAAGTAAAAGATAAGATCTAACGCACCTGCTGTTAAAGTTAAAATGAGTGTAAACAAGAGAGACACCAAAGTTCTCTGATGACAGCCTTCAATGACGTCCACCATGGTTTCCTGTCAGGAGATACAACAAAGTATAAGCCTACATTTCTCAAGTGCTACACAACAAGGTAAAGGTATAAGCCTACATTTCTCAAGTGATACACAACAAGGTAAAGGTATAAGCCTACATTTCTCAAGTGCTACACAACAAGGTAAAGGTATAAGCCTACATTTCTCAAGTGTTACACAACAAGGTAAAGGTATAAGCCTACATTTCTCAAGTGATACACAACAAGGTAAAGGTATAAGCCTACATTTCTCAAGTGCTACACAACAAGGTAAAGGTATAAGCCTACATTTCTCAAGTGTTACACAACAAGGTAAAGGTATAAGCCTACATTTCTCAAGTGTTACACAACAAGGTAAAGGTATAAGCCTACATTTCTCAAGTGCTACACAACAAGGTAAAGGTATAAGCCTACATTTCTCAAGTGTTACACAACAAGGTAAAGGTATAAGCCTACATTTCTCAAGTGTTACACAACAAGGTAAAGGTATAAGCCTACATTTCTCAAGTGTTACACAACAAGGTAAAGGTATAAGCCTACATTTCTCAAGTGTTACACAACAAGGTAAAGGTATAAGCCTACATTTCTCAAGTGCTACACAACAAGGTAAAGGTATAAGCCTACATTTCTCAAGTGCTACACAACAAGGTAAAGGTATAAGCCTACATTTCTCAAGTGCTACACAACAAGGTAAAGGTATAAGCCTACATTTCTCAAGTGCTACACAACAAGGTAAAAGTATAAGCCTACATTTCTCAAGTGCTACACAACAAGGTAAAGGTATAAGCCTACATTTCTCAAGTGCTACACAACAAGGTAAAGGTATAAGCCTACATTTCTCAAGTGCTACACAACAAGGTAAAGGTATAAGCCTACATTTCTCAAGTGCTACACAACAAGGTAAAGGTATAAGCCTACATTTCTCAAGTGATACACAACAAGGTAAAGGTATAAGCCTACATTTCTCAAGTGCTACACAACAAGGTAAAGGTATAAGCCTACATTTCTCAAGTGTTACACAACAAGGTAAAGGTATAAGCCTACATTTCTCAAGTGATACACAACAAGGTAAAGGTATAAGCCTACATTTCTCAAGTGCTACACAACAAGGTAAAGGTATAAGCCTACATTTCTCAAGTGCTACACAACAAGGTAAAGGTATAAGCCTACATTTCTCAAGTGATACACAACAAGGTAAAGGTATAAGCCTACATTTCTCAAGTGCTACACAACAAGGTAAAGGTATAAGCCTACATTTCTCAAGTGCTACACAACAAGGTAAAGGTATAAGCCTACATTTCTCAAGTGCTACACAACAAGGTAAAGGTATAAGCCTACATTTCTCAAGTGTTACACAACAAGGTAAAGGTATAAGCCTACATTTCTCAAGTGCTACACAACAAGGTAAAGGTATAAGCCTACATTTCTCAAGTGCTACACAACAAGGTAAAGGTATAAGCCTACATTTCTCAAGTGCTACACAACAAGGTAAAGGTATAAGCCTACATTTCTCAAGTGCTACACAACAAGGTAAAGGTATAAGCCTACATTTCTCAAGTGCTACACAACAAGGTAAAAGTATAAGCCTACATTTCTCAAGTGCTACACAACAAGGTAAAGGTATAAGCCTACATTTCTCAAGTGTTACACAACAAGGTAAAGGTATAAGCCTACACATTTCTCAAATCCCACATACGATGTAACAGTATTGGGTATGAGCCTACATTTCTCAAGTGCTACATTCCCAGCTATGGTAAGGGCATGTCTTAAATGTTACATAAGAATAAGGTAAGGGTTGGCCAAAATCCTGCATCTCTTACTTAAACACTGCAAAAGCAGTTTGAAGCCACAGCAAGCCATGAATGTGGTTAGACTTTTAACTGGCTATGCACGAGAGATCCTTATTAGGGATCAACCAAATAGCTGCCAGATGGTTTTTAAAATAAATATAAATTTGGTTTGTCATTTTAATGCGGTCTTATAAAAAAAGCTGCATTATATTTGATTTCTTTTTTATACACTGATAAACCTAATAATGCTTCACCTTCTCGTACCTACTCTATTGATATTTAAAAGTTCTATTAGTTTTAAAGAAACCAACTTTTAAATTTAGTCTTCATTCTCTAGAGCAAATTTTAAAATGATTTTCTGGCATATAATAGCCCTGCCACCTATAGTTTGTTTTTATAAAATGAAAAACCCTCCTTTTTGCTCCTCGTGAATATTTTAAAAAGTAATTATATGTAGGTCACTGGAATTGAGACGAAAAATCCTCGGAAGTAAAGTGTCCGGTATGGACGCTATTTCAGTGTTAGCAACAGGTTTGCTAATTAAAATCTACGGTAAAGTGTCCGGTATGGACGCTATTTCAGTGTTAGCAACAGGTTTGCTAATTAAAATCTACTATAAAATTTAAGGTAATCTCACGATATCCCTATAGCGTTAGAAATTATGCTGTAATGTTTGTTGAGTTTTGCAAACATTTGTTACTGTAAACCATATTTTATTTGACTGTTAAAATATAAAAAAAGTCATGTGCATAAAATTAGGCCTAGGCCTAATGTTTTAACTTACTAAGTGACTACTTGGAAAAAGATTGTTCAGCAGAAAATACGAAACTCAACAGTTCTGCATATGCACCGTGACCTTAATAGCTGCGCTAGGGTTAGGGCTAGGGTTCTGTATGCGCAGTACATCGAAAACATTACAGCGAATGAAGGCGGTAGTTTCTCTCCATTGCGTATGTCGTGTATCTAACCCTAACCCTAGTAGATCTAGATCTAAAATCTAAATATTAGGCCTAATAATTAAGTCGAGTGTAGGCCTAGTAATTAAATGTTTTTTTAAGAAACAAAAAAACTTGAAGATTTGGTGGAACAGCCAGATATCTAGGCCTACTAGATCTAAAGTAAGATAGGCTTTAGAAATTTTTAGATAGGAATAGGCTTAGTGCTTTAGTAGTTAGATCTAGTAGGCATAGCCTATTCCTAGATCTAGTAGAGTATATTATAGTATACTAAAGTATAGGCCTATAGATCTGTATATAGTAACTATACTATATCTAAAAACTCTAAGTGACTAAGTCTAATGTCTAACCCTAATCCTTAGTAACTAAGGTGTGGTAATTAATTAGCCTACAAATGAGTAATTAATTACCTACCTTTGTGAAGTCCTTATATTTATTAGTTTATGCTGCGCTGGGCAGATGGTAAAGATTTTCTAGATCTAGGGTCTAGATCTACCTTTTTGACTTTGTTTGTTAATTTAGAACAAGTGTACAAAATTACAGCGTTAAGTATTACTGTGTATGCAAACTTAACGTGTAAAGTCACAGAAAAAAGTGTAAACAATCAAAAACAAATGAAGAATGAATCGTCTTTAAATACCAGATCTATTAGCTAAATCTAGATCTAGAATCTAGATCTAGATTAGATCCTATAACTGTCCACTTATTAGTTAGGTTTTTAAAAAGTAAAACAGACCGATTTAGTTATACTATCTAGCCGACTGTTAGTGTGAGATGTAGATTTCTAGATCTAGATCTTTACACTGTAACAGTATCTGCGTTATCGCCGTTTTTTAGACTACTTCTAGACTGTTGCTGTAAAGCCTAGGCTAACGGAAACCTATGCAGAGGAAGTTCTACTCAGCATTCCCTCGACCAATCACATTTCGACAAATAATCCAGAATAAGATATTACGTTATGGCAAATCTAACCCGGAAGTGAATGACTTCTAAATATAGATAAACCTGTCAATAAGGTCTAGGATGACTAAAATAAAGCCACTATCTATCTATCTATATGTTACGGTCAAAGCCCGAAGTGCAGCCAAACCCCGGATTGGCCGGCCAATGCGCGGATTGGCCGGCTCTCTTGGCCAAAGCCCGAAGAACTTAGAACTAAGATCGTATTTCGTACATTGGCCGGCCAATGCGCGCACTGGCCGGGACGTACTGGCCAAAGTCCGAAGTACTTAAACCTGACAGCGTATTTTGTACATTGGCCGGCCAATGCGCGCATTGGCCGGGATGTCCTGGCCAATGTTGTATCTAGACTAAGTTGTGATCGCGGTTTTAATTATTCTGGGTGCGGTTTCATTGTGAGTAACGTATTGTTTAGCTCTTGTTTGTATAGCATTCTATATGCAAGGCGACATGGATCAAAAGGGCCGCCAGACCATGAGACAGACATAGCAGATGGCTGTCATAAGAAAAAAATGCAAATATCGAACCAACGTTTGACATGAAAACTATGTTTTTAGATCATTTTACTACAGTACTGCATGAAAAACCAAACAATAGCTTTATTCTCAGCAAAGACAAATACATTGCTATTATAGAGGACGTTAAACAGGCTAAAGCAAAGCAGACAAAAAAAACTGTTGACTATCGTCGACTAAACAAATATGATGTTATTGAAGTTGACGGTAAAGAAAAACGTATTGTACCTCTGACAGAAGACAATGGTGCTATTTTGTACTATGTGCACTCAGAAGAGTTGTTCGACTTGATCAATGAAACTCACTTGAAAATCGGACATGGAGGTCGCACAAGGATGGAAAAAGAGCTCAAGAGAAAGTACAAAAATATCACCAAAGAAATCATCACTATGTATCTTCGGTTGTGCAAGCCTTGTCAGACAAAATTGTCTAATCCCAAGAAAGGTCTTGTTTCCAAACCTTTGATATTTAAAGAATTTAACTCAAGATGCCAAGTAGATCTTATTGATATGCAAAGTAACCCAGACGGCAAATAGAAGTTTATACTTAGTTACCAGGATCATTTAACCAAGTTCATATTGTTGCGAGCTTTGGAAACCAAACGACCAGAAGAAGTTGCTTACCAGCTGCTGGATATCTTCACGACTATTGGTGCCCCAAGTGTGCTTCAATCAGATAATGGAAGAGAATTTGTGAATCAAGTTATTTCTGAACTAAAGAACATGTGGCCTGAACTTAAACTAGTTCACGGAAAACCAAGGCATAGCCAAAGCCAAGGTTCAGTCGAACGTGCCAACCAAGATGTTCTAAACATGATGATGACATGGATGCAAACAAATGAATCAGCTCATTGGGCTGAGAGTCTCAAATTCATTCAATTTATGAAAAATCGTTCTTTTCATCAAGGAATCCAACAATCACCATACGAAGCCTTGTTTGGATGCAAAGCAAAAGTGGGACTTAGCACTTCAAATCTACCAAGAGAGGCTCTCAATAAAATAGTTACTGAGGAAGATCTTGAGAACATTGAACAAGAAATGGAGGTTGCCATAAATGCAACTACATCCTCAGCTAACACATCTACTGCCGTGGCGGAACGTCCAGACCAGTTGCGTGACAATAATGTGGCCAACAGATTCTGTATAGTTTGTGAAAAACATTGTAGTGCAGCTCAATCTTGTGGATCCTGTGGCAAAGATGTCCATGCTATTTGTGGAGTACCCAATGAAGCAGACGAAGGGTACGGAGGGAACATTACCTGCAGATTGTGTCACAACAAACAAGACATCAGGGAAGACAGGTCAGCAGCTCATACTGGCTTGCAAAATCAAGGTGCTAAGATGCCTAAAACATCAAATACAAAATTTAAAGATGGTGAAGTGGGTGACAATGTACGCATCCGTGTTCCAGATGTTGACACTGAGAAAAAATCACTACGAACCATCGTATCTTCACAATCATTGACTGGGGGCCAAGGCTACACTCGCTGCAATTGCACAACCAAGTGCACAACAAATCGCTGCAAGTGTAAAAATAACAAGCTGCTATGTAATTCTAAATGCCATAAAAGTTCAAATTGTTGTAACAAATGATAATATTGATTGATTGAGACTATAGTACAATAAAAAATTTGAATGTTTCTGTCATTTACTTTAATTAATAATCAATAAAGACTTAATTTCATGATCCTACCGGCATAAAAAAAACAAAAAATCTGCTCATGATCTTCTAATTAAGACTTTGGCCGGTCCACAATGGCCAGTCTGCGGATTGGCCGGCCAAAGGCCGAAATGAAGCAAAGTTTCGGACTTTGACCGACCTATGGGAGGCGATATTGGCCAATGCGCGGATTGGCCGGCCAATCCTAGCATTGGCCGACTTCGGGCTTTGACCGTAACATATATAATTCTCTTCTGGGAGCCGTTAGAAACAAGCTGCAAGCGCCTCCTTGCAGTCCCCTCTCTTTCTCTCTATCACTATCACTACCACCCTCACCCCACCCCCACATTGTCTGGTAAGCTGTGGTCACGCTGTTTACATTTTACAATCATAGAGACGGGTTTGGTGACGGCTATTAGGGACAGATAATTTAGTTTGAAACGATTTTAAACTTAGAGGAGGTAACTAAGAGGAGGCTGCTTTCACGTGGGGGGGGGGGGGAGGGGGGGGGTAGTTAGTGTTTTTAAACAAATATTTTCAGTGGCAGCATTGGTACAGTCGAATTCACAAATTATAAATTACTGAAAAGTAAAAAAAAACAACAACCAAATAGCGGCGTATGATACGCAGCGGGTCGGCTCGTTAAAATTATTTGACACAACTACGAGCTTTTTACATTTAATTTTACAAGCTTTTATTTAGTTCGCAACGCCTGTTTGTGGCAAATCTTGTAACTCAATTTTGACCCACTTCTAATGCAGCGATTGCGTTCAAACTTCCAGAAACGTTCCACTTCGATGGCAATTCGAGTCTATCTACTTTTAAATTTAATTACTTAGGCCTAATTACAATTAGTTTAACTCTTTTGACACTAAGGGAGATAACAAAACAAAACCACTCGATCTAACACAAAAAGTTCAATTTTATAGTTTGGAGACACCTGTTCTAGATGTAAATGGCATTATTATTTATACCTTGTAAGCTTTCAAGCGGTCGTCCATAAAAGACGTCACATTCGTAGGGGGAGGGGGGAGGTCAGTAATTTTGTGACGGTGTGTGATAGGGGGGAGGGGGGGAACTCAGGAAAAGAAACATTTTATTGATCAAAAGCATTAGAATGTAACATTCTTAAGAATATGAAAAAAAGGGGGTTTTGTTTTATGTACTGTCTATGTTTATACTTGTTTAAAATAACATAGACTACAAATACCTATTAGAAAAATTAAAACCAAATTCTATACAGGAGTCAACAAAGTACCATATTAAATGCACTCGCTGATTAGGAGATTTAAAATTATGAGACTTAAAAGATTTAGTTAAAAACCCGGCTGTTCAAAGGTAGAATTGTTTTTGTTTTATCACACAATCCCTTCAGAAACAGGTGAACTCTACTTTACTTGCCTCACCCCAAGTCCCGAGAGGTAAATTTATCATTCACATATAAAGAGAAAACCAATTGAAAATTTCCATTATAGTTTTTATGGAGAATAAAAGAGGTACTTAAGAAACTTAACTTACGCGAATAGGTCCTGTGTTTTCAAATTAAATTTTATCCCAAATTAGCTAATTGCATAGCGAACTTTAAAGCAACAGCGCCAATAGAGACCTCCCCCCCCCCCGTGAAAGCAGCCTCCTCTTAGTTACCTAAGTTTAAAATCGTTTCAAAATAAATTATCTGCCCCTAATAGGCGTCACTAAACCCGGCTCTACAAATTGTAAACATTTAGCATGAACCACAGCTCACCAGACCATGTGGGGGTGGCAGTAGCGTAGCGAGGGGGGGGGGGGGGGGCGGGGGGATATATGTCCCCGGGCGCCAACCTGAGGGGGGTGCCAAAATGGGTTGGAAAAATAAATTGAAAGGTTGAGATCTTGAGGGGGGGGGGGTGCAAATCGAAAGTTTGGAGGGGGGGGGGGGGTGCAAATCGGAATCTTGAGGGGGGTGCAAATCGAAAAGTTTGTTCCGGGCGCCGGGAAGGGTTGCTACGCCTCTGGGAGGGGGTGGGGTGTTGCGATATGCCTAGAGAGGAAGAGAGGGGACTGCTAGGCGCGCTTACAGCTTGGTGTTTTCTAACGTCTCCAAGAAGATAATTATATATAGATACGTATTTTATCAAATGTGTAACTCTGTATCAGCTTTTCAGTGATTCCCAGAGACCGGAAGTTGAACTTATTCTACTTTTGGTTTTTCAAAAGCATATAACTTGAGTACTGGTTTACATAGATTCCGCACTATCATACACATATTGTTTGTCTTTCACTTGGTGCGCATCATCTGGCACCCGGCGGTCGTGTGACCATCAGCACCCTGGATTTCCCCATGAGCGCTATGACCCATATATTTATTTTAATGAGCGCCATACACTAGCAGTGGCGGAACTAGAAAAAAAAAGGCCCCCCCCCGCAGAATTTTTTTTTGGGCCCCTATATATATATATATATATATATATATATATATATATATATATATATATATATATATATATGGCCCCATTCAGTTTTCGAAGTGAGAAACACCGACTCTCTAAATCTAGCCCAACACACTAAACTGACGATGATTTTTAAGAGGTTTTTATCAAAACGTTACCAACCGTGTATTTTTAGACGTGTGCCCTGTTTACCAGAAGTTGAATTAAATATTAACAATTTCGGCAGTTCATTTCTACCAACTAGACACGCCAAGGCATGCTGTTAGTCCCGCGGCGACGGCCCAGGTGTCAGGGGAGTCACGGGGCTTTTGGGAGGTACCGGTTACATTCAGAGTTTCTTCCAGGCATCTCTTCGGGGGGGGGGGGGGGCGAAGCCCCCCGAAATTTTTTTACTGCCCCCCCCCCCCCCCCCCCCGAACGAAATGAAATTTATATACTTTATATAGAAAATATATACTTTTAACAGTGTCCGCCCCCCGAAGAAAGTCTACCGCCCCCCCCCCCCCCCGAAAATTTCAAGTGCCCCCCGGAGAAAAAAGTCTGGAAGAAACACTGGTTACATTACTGCACAGGGGATGGGCGCGACATATTGTTTCTTCCGGCAGTTTGGAAGAAACATTGGTGCAACACTTGATTAGATTTAGTCATCGAGTGTAGTAGCGAGACTTATTCCTAGTGTTGTGGGAACTTTTAAACGACTGTCTGTGGGGGCCAACCTGCTCATATGTGATGCGCTCAGGATGACACTGTCGCCGGTGATTTAAAGTAGTAACCTCATCCGCTTATGCAAGATCTAGGGGTGCTAAATCACATATTTCCGTTGGGCGTCCCCACTCCAATATGTAAACAAATGTTAGCCTATGACAGAAACCTTTGCGTGGCTGTCCTCAACAGCTTCCAAAGTTTTCATGGCGATTGGGTAAATGAGGCAGTAATGCAAAATAGACAGAAACATGTTTTTCACATGTACAACTGTATGTGGCCAGCTCACGCGTCGGATAACCTTCTGATTTAGGGGGGGGGGGGGGGGGGGGGAAATTCACAAATGACGTCACATTTTTTAACGACTAACAAAAAGCCAGACCCTCACTCACCCCCACCCAAATAACATCATTTATAAATAGTAATTGACTATTAATTATATAATAATGTTCAATTAATTCTAAACGTTCTAATTAATTTCTAAATAATTATATAAAAAATAATCTTACCTTCCCTGTTTTGTGAATTAGATGTGCCTAATACTAATAGTATGCAAATAAATCAATATCTGTTGACTAGTGCTGTCTAGTGTCTGACAAAATGTGCTAAAGTGGTGAATCGTACGTTTAGGAAGTATTTCATAAACGATACATTGATCTACTCGATACTTGCGAGGCTAAAAAAGAGGGATGGGATGGGGGTCGGCTCGGGAAAAATGTTGAAAGAGACAACAAAGCGCCTATGTACCATCGCCCATTGTAAAACTTACTCAGGGGAGATAATTCCAAGTATAGGCCTTAAAAGTTTACTATGATATTTCTTGTAAAAGTAAAAATCAAGTAAATGTATATAAAAACGAAGTTTCTAGTATTATATTCTTTTTTATTATTTGTAGGATACAAGATAGTACAGAATACAAATTCAACCACTATCACTAACACATATTAACATTGAAAAATGTTCAATGGATTTCGGCGGGTCCCTAACTAATGCCGCAAAGAAGAACAGCGCATCATGAAAGCCACTTCATATGTAGCGGCTTCTCGTGCTATGGTCTTTGTTGTTTTTTTAAAAAGAATTTTGCCGGCGACAGCGTGGGGAAATAGAACTCGGCCTTGACGATGGTTAAAAAATACAACTATAAATAAAAAGAAATGTTATCCCCATCCCCTGCCCCATCCGCCACAGTACACTTTGGAGGATCGGTCAAACAGTTACGTGTCCTCTATTTAGCTATCAAAGGGGGGGGGGCAACGAGTCAAATGTGTCATTCAAATTTGAAGCGTTGCCTATATTTTACACTGTATTTTGTGTAAAGGATTTTATTTTTTTGCTGAAGAGCGTGGTATAGTGACTGTAAAATAAAGATAATCGTACCGCAGCTACAGTGTTTTTCTTTTACAAACTAAATATCAAGGCAAAAATGCACGAAAATTAAATTCAAAATAAAAAAAATATACTAATTATGGTCTGCCCCCCCCCCCCCACCCGCATTGCGGGGTCTGGGGGCACTGTAGTTCCGCCCCTGTATAGATCTTTTGGTTGTTTTTAGGCTTAAAAGCTAGATCATTGTATCCTAAATTTTTTTTAACTTTAATGTATTTAGTGTTAATAACTAATGTTCCATTAATACGTGTACTAATTATAAAATACTTCATCAGGTAAATGAACAACTACTGACTAGTGTCTTTAACAAAATGTGCAGAAGTGGCCAGTTTACAGTTCAGTAGTTCATAGACGGTTTCGTTAATCTATGCATTACATCTTATTGTAAGAGTAAGGGTGTGGTGAGGGGTAGAGGTTAGGGGGATGGGGAGAGGGTAGAGAGTTGGGAAGGTTCAAGGGAAGGGGACAAGAAAGCACCGATGAACATCTACATCAATAGTGCCGACTTTTTCCGGTCGTCTAGAAGACCAGGATAGTCGCCGCAACATTTCCCCAGCCCGATTTTCAAAGCTTTTTTGTTCTCCTAATCGACGCCACTAAACAAGAACGGTAGGCTGCGTCTTTGAAGTTGTCTATATGTCTGGCGGTCTCTCGAGCAATAGTCTGTGCATTTTTCTCAAAGACGTTTGCCGACTATTGTGTTTGTTTGTAACTGTAGAAGAAAGATAACTCGACATCCACCTAATTTTTTTATTTAAATTAAAAAATTTTTTTTAAATAATTTAGCCAGGATTTTTGGGCCCCCAATTGGTCTGGGCCCCCCCGCATTGCGGGGTCTGGCGGCACTGTAGTTCCGCCCCTGTACACTAGGGATATGGAGAATACAGTCGGCGCTATGGCAGTAGTGTACGTTGAGAGCCGTGATTTTCCCTCAGGCTGCCTGAGTACACGCTGTGGCGAGGGGGGGGGGGGGGAATATAAGACGCTTATATGGATAGATAGGCTGCTGGGTTTACCCACTATATTGTGGGGGTTCTTTCTCTATATTACTTTCCTCCGTGAACAAACTAGCAGTCTACACACATATATCCTACATCTGTGGCGAGGACGAGATCGCACTTAATTCCATGCATTCAATAAAATTTAAAACTCGAAGTTTAGCTTTGATACACAACATTTAATTATTATACATAAGATAATTGAATATAATAATATATTTGTTGCCTACACCTACAGTTCAATGTTCCCTACAACTATCGTCACTACACTGTTTCCTAACTCTAAAGTAATTGTCTACGTCCTTTCTCTTCAATGGCTCAACCCCCGACTGCTAGCCTCGACTGTCTATAACCCTCACTGTCCTAACTTCTTTGTCTTACCCATCAAGCCTGACCTAATTTGTATGTCGCCACAATTCTGGGGTACCTGATTCAAATTTTAAACCCAGCAAATAAAATTCCTCGCTTATCCCAGTCCCCCCCCCGTCCCCCCCCCCGTCCCCCCGTCCCCCCTCCAACTAAGGTCGCCCTGGTCCATTAGATACGTGAAAGCTAAACCTACCCCCTGGATGACGTCGTCCGTAAGTACAATCTAATTACAATCTAATTACAATCTAATTACAATCTAATTCTAGCCTGTGCTTCGTCGATCGCCTCAGTGGAGACCTGCTTAGTCTGGTCACGTGTCAACCATACACCTGCTTCTACGCCAGCATACACGGCGACCGTTGATGGGGTGTCGTGCAGGGTCTGGAGTACAGCTTGATTCAAATCTCGGCAACAGAGGCGGCCTCTGGTGTTTGGGTGGCACGCAGCGCCCATATGGGGCGGCCTCTGGTGTTTGGGTGGGACGCAGCGCACATATGGGGCGGCCTATGGTGGTTGGGTGGCACGCAGCGCACATATGAACAACATGGGGCTCCATTCGTTTTTTCTAGGGAACTTGACACTAAAGACACAGTGGGCCACTACATCCGACGATTTGACCGAACAAGGGGAAGGCTTCACTGGGATAGTGTGATCGGTGACACCCCTAACCTCTGGACATCCCTGACCTCTGGACACCCCTGACCTCTGGACATCCCTGACCTCGGGGCAGCCCGTCAGCCCATCAACGACTTGAGTATTGGGGTCCGTTGGTTGGGCATCCTCCACAGCGGGCCAGGAGAGAAACTTAATTTAACTGTTAACCTGCAATAGGGGCGGGCTAGACAATAGGGGCGGGCTAGACAAGAGGGGCGGGCTGGACAAGAGGGGCGGGTTGGACAATAGGGGCGGGCTAGACAATAGGGGCGGGCTAGACAAGAGGGGCGGGCTGGACAAGAGGGGCGGGTTGGACAATAGGGGCGGGCTAGACAATAGGGGCGGGTTGGACAATAGGGGCGGGCTAGACAATAGGGGCGGGTTGGACAATAGGGGCGGGCTAGACAATAGGGGCGGGCTAGACAATAGGGGCGGGCTAGACAATAGGGGCGGGCTAGACAATAGGGGCGGGCTAGACAATAGGGGCGGGCTAGACAATAGGGGCGGCCTAGACAATAGGGGCGGGCTAGACAATAGGGGCGGGCTAGACAATAGGGGCGGCCTAGACAATAGGGGCGGGCTAGACAATAGGGGCGGCCTGGACAACCTGCAATAGGGGCGGGCTAGACAACCTGCAATAGGGGCGGGCTAGACAACCTGCAATAGGGGCGGGCTAGACAATAGGGGCGCGCTAGACAATGGGGGCGGGCTGGACAATAGGGGCGGGCTGGACAATAGGGGCGGGTTGGACAAGAGGGGCGGCCTAGACAATAGGGGCGGCCTGGACAACCTGCAATAGGGGCGGGCTAGACAATAGGGGCGGGCTAGACAATAGGGGCGGGTTGGACAAGAGGGGCGGCCTAGACAATAGGGGCGGCCTGGACAACCTGCAATAGGGGCGGGCTAGACAATAGGGGCGGCCTAGACAATAGGGGCGGCCTAGACAATAGGGGCGGGCTAGACAATAGGGGCGGCCTAGACAATAGGGGCGGGCTAGACAATAGGGCTGGCCTAGACAATAGGGGCGGGCTAGAAAATAGGGCTGGCCTAGACAATAGGGGCGGGCTAGAAAATAGGGGCGGGTTGGACAATAGGGGCGGGCTAGACAATAGGGGCGGGCTAGACAATAGGGGCGGGCTAGACAATAGGGCTGGCCTAGACAATAGGGGCGGGCTAGAAAATAGGGGCGGGTTGGACAATAGGGGCGGGCTAGACAATAGGGGCGGGCTAGACAATAGGGGCGGGCTAGACAATAGGGGCGGGCTAGACAATAGGGGCGGCCTAGACAATAGGGGCAGGCTAGACAATAGGGGCGGGCTAGACAATAGGGGCGGCCTAGACAATAGGGGCGGGCTAGACAATAGGGGCGGCCTGGACAACCTGCAATAGGGGCGGGCTAGACAACCTGCAATAGGGGCGGGCTATACAACCTGCAATAGGAGCGGGCTAGACAATAGGGGCGGGCTAGACAATGGGGGCGGGCTGGACAATAGGGGCGGCCTGGACAACCTGCAATAGGGGCGGGCTAGACAATAGGGGCGGGCTGGACAATAGGGGCGGGCTGGACAATAAGGGCGGGCTGGACAATAGGAGCGGCCTAGACAATAGGGGCGGGCTAGACAATAGGGGCGGGCTAGACAATAGGGGCGGGTTGGACAATAGAGGAGGGCTAGACAACCTGCAATAGGGGCGGGCTAGACAATAGGGGCGGGTTGGACAATAGGGGCGGGCTGGACAATAGGGGCGGGCTAGACAATAGGGGCGGCCTAGACAATAGGGGCGGGCTAGACAATAGGGGCGGGCTGGACAATAGGGGCGGCCTAGACAATAGGGGCGGGCTAGACAATAGGGGCGGGCTAGACAATAGGGGCGGGCTAGACAATAGGGGCGGGCTAGACAATAGGGGCGGCCTAGATAATAGGGGCGGGATAGACAATAGGGGCGGGCTAGACAATAGGGGCGGCCTAGACAATAGGGGCGGGCTAGATAATAAGGGCTAGACAATAGGGGCGGGCTGGACAATAGGGGCGGCCTAGACAATAGGGGCGGGCTAGACAATAGGGGCGGGCTAAACAAAAGGGGCGGGCTAGACAATAGGGGCGGGCTAGACAATAGGGGCGGCCTAGATAATAGGGGCGGCTTAGACAACAGGGGCGGCCTAGACAATAGGGGCGGGCTAAACAACCTGCAATAGGGGCGGGCTAGACAATAGGGGCGGGCTAGACAATAGGGGCAGGCTAGACTACCTGCAATACGGGCGGCCTAGACAATAGGGGCGGCCTAGACAATAGGGGCGGGCTAGACAACCTGCAATAGGGGCGGGCTAGACAATAGGGGCGGGCTAGACAATAGGGGCGGCCTAGACAATAGGGGCGGGCTAGACAACCTGCAATAGGGGCGGGCTAGACAATAGGGGCGGCCTAGACAATAGGGGCGGCCTAGACAATAGGGGCGGGCTAGACAACCTGCAATAGGGGCGGGCTAGACAATAGGGGCAATATATAGCCATACCTTATCATTATTTTTAAAAAATGATCTTTAAAGAACACAAAAAACAGTTGCTAATTAGAAAATGTGTGATCTCAACTGTAAGACCAATGGTTTAGTTACATGTAGGCT
This sequence comes from Physella acuta, assembly GCF_028476545.2. Lineage (NCBI taxonomy): Eukaryota > Metazoa > Mollusca > Gastropoda > Physidae > Physella > Physella acuta. The sequence continues at coordinate 194,387 of NW_026732010.1, forward strand.
ATTGTTTAAAATCTTCCACCTATTAGGTTTAGTCTATATATATAAAGCAAAGTTGTCGGGTGCCCGGCACTTCCCGGCGCCGCAGGCGCTTCAAATTTGGCATGAGTCTGCCATGGGGCGATAAAACACGAGAGCCGGTGCCGGTTGGCCAAAAAGTTCACGAAGAGGGGATCAAAACTGACCTCGACGGAGCGGCGCCGTATATTGGCTATATTACGAAAAAAACTGTTGCCCGACGATCCCCCCCCCCTCGATAGTTTGTGAGGTGGTAGGAGAACGCCTAGGGGTGTCACAAAAAACTCGCCATGTCCGGGAAAAATCGGGAAATGGGTCAAAACTGACCAGTCGTATTTCCCTATATAATCTTTGTATTTTATGGGAAAAACAGAGGGTAATTTCAAAACGGATTTTAGAGCACTTACCGTCTTTACATCTGACTAATTTTTGGCATGCTTATAGGTAAATGGCTTATTTTAAAAAATGTGTGCAACTAGCTATTATAGGTATATGGCTTGGCCGTAGAGCAAGCCTGTCGGTTTCACTCAAAGCTCTTGACGAGGGCTAAAAAGTGACCGCGAGTGAAATTCTCTTTATATGTGCTCTATTACGAAAAAAATTTCGTCCGACGACCCCCTTGAAATTGTGTGAGGTGGTAGGAGAACACCTAGGGATGTCACAAAAAAATCGGCATATCTGGGAAAACTTCGTAAAGTTTGTATTTCCCTATATAATATTTGTATTTATTGGGAAAAACAGAGGGTCATTTCAACGCGGATTTTAGGGTACTTAAACTCAGTATATCTGGCTAATTTTGTGCAAGCTCCTAGGTAAATGGCTTGGCCTTTAGGGAAAACTGTCGGTTTGACTAAAAGCCCTCGACGAGGGCTAAAACATGACCGCGAGTTAAAATCTCCTTATTTGAGCTATATAACGAAACTATTTCTTGCCGAACAACCCCACCCCCCCCCCCTTGATATTTTGTGAGGTGGTAGGAGAACACCTAGGGATGTCAAAAAAAATATCGGCATATCTGGGAAAACTTTGTAAAGGGGTCAAAACTGACCAGTCGTATTTCCCTATATAATCTTTGTATTTTATGTGAAAAACAGGGTAATTTCAACACAAATTTCAGGGTACTTATACTCTGACTAATTTTTTGCAAGCTCCTCAATAGATGACTAGGCCGTACGGAAAAACTGTTGGTCAGACTCGACGATATATATAAATAAATTGACGAATGATCTCCCTAATATTTTGTAAGGTCGTAGACCGACCCCGAGGGATAAGAAAAAACATTATTCCCGTAAAAAAAAACCTTAGCGTCGTTAGATTTGTCCAGATGACGTATTTTCATATAAACAATTGTTTGTGAAAAAGTAAAAGAAATACGTCATTCGTTCAATTTTCAAGGGAGGTAACTTTTTTAAAATAATTATTTTTCAAACAAGTGTATACTATTTTAAACATAAACAGAAAATGACTAAGTATAGCACTTACTTTAGAAAAAATTAAATTGCCAATTAAGGTACGTATCCTAATTAAATTAATTAATTAATTTTAAAAGTCAATGTAATATAAATTATGAGAAATACTTTTCATGGATCCTCTGTAGTTCTAATTCCATTTTAGTCATACAATGCGAACTTTCCAATATTTTCTCTGTAAACGGACTATAAACAACCAACAACAACAAAATTTTCTCTAAAATTAGCATTACTGTTTAAATGTAAGCACTCCACACCTCAGCCATCACTAAATAATTAATTGATCCAATTCTCAAATGTTTTTGAATACCTAAGCGATGCTAGACAGTATGCCTAGTTTTAATACAAAATCGAAAAGCGTGCTTTTATATCAACTCTGATTTTAAAAACTTAAATTATACCGTAAGATTTTAGAATTTATGATGATATTATATTTAATTCTGATTGCAGACAACATGTTTTTGTAAAAACGAATAAAATAAAGTTTCTTTACTACAAACTAAAGTAATAAGTGATAAGTTTTGACATTTACAATTAAATTTGTAGAAAAAATAAATATTTATATTAAGAGAGTGATTATTTCCCCTAGTTCGTTTGTCTTAATTTTCTAGGAATCATTATGTCAAATTGTTTTTTACAAGGATTACAAAAAGATTGTGTTGTGTTCATTGTGTGTATCGTTTTTTTTTTTTGTTGTTTTTTATTTAGAGTGATAAATTGTTTTATTTTGTCGGCCAACATTGTGTGTTATTTTCTTATTTCCTCAGAGTACTTTCAGAGTACTTTCAATTTATTTTACATCATAGTGAAGCAAATACATAGAGCTAGTATATATATATATATATATATATATATATATATATATATATATATATATATATATATATATATATATATATATATATATATATATACTTACACACATATATATATATATATATATATATATATATGTTTGTATATATATATATATATATATATATATATATATATATATATATATATATATATATATATTTACACACACATATATATATATATGTTTGTATATATATATATATATATATATATATATATATATATATATATATATATATATATATATATATATATATATATATATATATATATATATATATATATATAAACAAACATATATATATATATATATATGTGTGTAAATATATATATATATATATATATATATATATATATATATATATATATATATATATATATATATATATATATATATATATATATATATATATATATATATATATATATAAAACTGGAAAAATTTGAACCCCCCCCCCCATAAGACGATCCTGGCTACGCCACTGGTTCAGTGAATTCAGAGTTTAGAATCGTAGGCCTTGTTGTCTATTCCATTTGTTCTGTCTGTCTTAGTATTCCTCACATCTCCTTCGTCCATTTTCTTCAAATCATCCTTGGAGTAGTGGTCGACAATACCAGCACCAAACGTGTCCCCCAGGACGTTAATCATCGTCCTGAATCTGTCACTGGAACACAAACATATCAATGACACAAACATATCAATGACACAAACATTTCAATGACACAAACATTTCAATGACACAAACATTTCAATGACACAAACATTTCAATGACACAAACATTTCAATGACACAAACATTTCAATGACACAAACATTTCAATGACACAAACATTTCAATGACACAAACATTTCAATGACACAAACATTTCAATGACACAAACATTTCAATGACACAAACATTTCAATGACACAAACATTTCAATGACACAAACAGAGAACTGCTCAACATTTCAATGACACAAACATTTCAATGACACAAACATTTCAATGACACAGACATTTCAATGACACAAACATTTCAATGACACAAACATTTCAATGACACAGACATTTCAATGACACAAACATTTCAATGACACAAACAGAGAACTGCTCAACATTTCAATGACACAAACATTTCAATGACACAAACATTTCAATGACACAGACATTTCAATGACACAAACATTTCAATGACACAAACATTTCAATGACACAAACATTTCAATGACACAAACATTTCAATGACACAAACATTTCAATGACACAAACATTTCAATGACACAAACATTTCAATGACACAAACAGAACTGCTCAACATTTCAATGACACAAACATTTCAATGACACAAACATTTCAATGACACAAACATTTCGATGACACAAACATTTCAATGACACAAACATTTCAATGACACAGAGATCTGCTCAATCGTAGTCTTAAAATACAAGGATGGAAATCTCGCAAGGAATCCCAGCCTGACTTACAGGAGCCAATCTATGGCTAAAATCATGCCAACGTCATCCGTAGGGAAACCAACTGCTGTCAACACAATCACCATGGTAACCAGCCCAGCTTGAGGGACGCCAGCAGCTCCTATTGCGGCAGCCGTTGCTGTTAAACTAAACAACAAGATAATTAGTTGGTCTGTGTCGTGTGATGTCATTGGTTGTTGTGTTTTAGTTGGTCTGTGTCGTGTGATGTCATTGGTTGTTGTGTTTTAGTTGGTCTGTGTCGAGTGATGTCATTGGTTGTTGTGTTTTAGTTGGTCTGTGTCGAGTGATGTCATTGGTTGTTGTGTTTTAGTTGGTCTGTGTCGTGTGATGTCATTGGTTGTTGTGTTTTAGTTGGTCTGTGTCGTGTGATGTCATTGGTTGTTGTGTTTTAGTTGGTCTGTGTCGTGTGATGTCATTGGTTGTTGTGTTTTAGTTGGTCTGTGTCGTGTGATGTCATTGGTTGTTGTGTTTTAGTTGGTCTGTGTCGAGTGATGTCATTGGTTGTTGTGTTTTAGTTGGTCTGTGTCGTGTTCTGTCATTGGTTGTTGTGTTTTAGTTGGTCTGTGTCGTGTGATGTCATTGTTCCACATGTGGTGTGTAGACTGACCAGACAGTGATAATTTGACCAATGTCCATGTCATATCCCCTGACTTGACCAATAAAAATGACAGCCACAGCTTCATAGAGGGCAGTGCCGTCCATATTGATGGTGGCGCCGACTGGGGCCACAAAGGAGATGACACGGGGGTCGATGTGATTGTTCTCTTCCAGGTTCCTCATCGTCACAGGCAGAGTTGCTGAACTGTTGGACACAGGTGGACACAAGATAGAATCAGATGGACACAAGATGGAATCAGATGGACACAAGTGGACACAAGATGTAATCAGATGGACACAAGTGGGCACAAGATGGAATCAGATGGACACACGATGGAATCAGATGGACACAAGTGGACACAAGATGGAATCAGATGGACACAAGATGGAATCAGATGGACACAAGTGGACACAAGATGGAATCAGATGGACACAAGATAGAATCAGATGGACACAAGTGGACACAAGATGGAATCAGATGGACACAAGTGGACACAAGATGGAATCAGATGGACACAAGTGGACACAAGATGGAATCAGATGGACACAAGTGGACATAAGATGGAATCAGATGGACACAAGTGGACAGAAAATGGACAAGTAAAATCATTGGTTACCTAGAAGATGTCCCGAGTGCTGTCAACATTGCTTGTAACACACCCATCATAAATCTGTAACACACCCATCATAAATCTGTAACACACCCATCATAAATCTGTAACACACCCATCATAAATCTGTAACACACCCATCATAAATCTGTAACACCCATCATAAATCTGTAACACACCCATCATAAATCTGTAACACACCCATCATAAATCTTTAACACACCCATCATAAATCTGCAACACACGAGTCACTGAGTCACACGAGACATGAGTCAGCGAGTCACACGAGACATGAGTCAGCGAGTCACACGAGACATGAGTCAGCGAGTCACACGAGACATGAGTCAGCGAGTCACACGAGACATGAGTCAGCGAGTCAGCGAGTCACACGAGACATGAGTCAGCGAGTCACACGAGACATGAGTCAGCGAGTCAGCGAGTCACACGAGACATGAGTCAGCGAGTCACACGAGACATGAGTCAGCGAGTCACACGAGACATGAGTCATCGAGTCACACGAGACATGAGTCAGCGAGTCACACGAGACATGAGTCAGCGAGTCACACGAGACATGAGTCAGCGAGTCAC
>NW_026732010.1:205000-215000 GCF_028476545.2 Physella acuta
GTATCCCATAGATAATATAGTAACCCACGGTATTTCACAAAACCAAATTTTGAAAATTAAAAAAAAAACATTTCTAGTGTTTTCTGTTACAAAAACTAACTTCACAACAAGACCTGAGCATCTGATTGTGCACCTGATTTGTGCACCTGACGTGTGCACCTGACGTGTGCACCTGACGTGTGCACCTGATTTGTGCACCTGACTTGTGCACCTGACTTGTGCACCTGACGTGTGCACCTGACTTGTGCATCTGATTTGCGCACCTGACTTGTGCACCTGACTGTGCACATGGCTTGTGCACCTGATTTGTGCACCTGATTTGTGCACCTGATTTGTGCACCTGACTGTGCACCTGACTTGTGCACCTGATTTGTGCACCTGACTTGTGCACCCAGCTCACCTGATGAGATCTAAGAAGGTGTCTGCCGCCTCCACCCTGTCGACGGTGGGTCCGACCTTGGTGGGCGTGTCCCCCCTGTGGCCGGGCCTGATGGCTATAACCAGCACGATGCCCAGCACCACGGCTAGGAGGGTTGTCGTCAGGTAGTACAAGATGGCGCGTGCCCCGAGTTTACCTTTAAAAAAAGTAGGACAATTATTAGATCGTAATTAATTGTATACACTTTTTGTATTACTTTCACTAAGTAGGTGTGTGTGTGTGTTTGTATGTGTATGAGTGTGTGTGTTTGTTTAGCTCCCATTGCCTGAGAGGTCTTGGATAACAAATTTTAATGTAATTAGATCGACAATTAGCCATTTACATTTAATTTAAAAATTACTATTTTCAATACTAACAACGGAGATGACAAGATTTAAAAAATACAAAAAATAAAACAAAATTCTATATTCTTTCATGCAAGATCTAGATCTACCACTGTGCCAAACTTCAGCTCAGTTGGCCAATGGAAAGTGGGTTGAATTTAGATTCCAAGCTAAATAAAAGCTTTAATTATTCACACAGTAACAAAAGGCTTTATCGTTATTCACAAATCAAAGCAACAAAAAAAAATTACAAATTTAAAAATGCTCTAAAAAGTAAATAATAAATTCAGTTAGGTGTACCCTTACTAAAGCTATAAGCTTGTACGACTCAACAAAAACCTGAGCATTCAATGATGAAAAATGAATGTACTTCTTATATTCATTACCATGTTACACAACGTTTACCTTTCAATGGGCGCTCAGGCCGTTTTAGGCATACCAGCACATAGATTTAGTAAGATTACACCCAACTAAATTTATTATTTTATTTTAGCGCACTTTTAATTGAGTGCTGCGTTTGTGATTTGTGAATGTAATAAAAGCCTTTTTTTCATGTGAGAACTATTCTTAGTTGAGGCAAGTCTTTCGTCAAACGTTTACACTCAAGTCATTTGGACACCAAATATCTGAAATGGACACATGAAAGATGTGACGTCACCTGATGAGCGCGTGTCGAGTGAGGTGAGGCCGCTGATGAGTGACGTCACAATGAGAGGCAGGATGAGCAGCTGGAGCATGTTCATGAGCAGCTCGCCGGGAAACTTGAGGTACATCTGCTGCCGCTTGTCAAGGGCTGGCTCCAGGGAACGCAGTCCCGCCCCCAAACCCACCCCCACACCCAGGCTGGCGATAAGCAAGAGCACCAGCAAGTTCGCACGGGCCAAACCGATGCATCGTTTGCAGCGCGATACCTCGACATTTTCCGCTTGACATTTCTCTTCGTCTTCGTCAGTTTCCGTGTGAAAGGCCACAGATCCATAGCCTGGTGAATCGTTGGTCTTGATTTGGGCTGAATCCATTGGAATCTAAGTTGAAAATGTATGACATGATTATTTAACCAGAAATAAAGCGGGAGTGATCTCTCCTATATGTAAATATAACAATAAGGGTTGCGAAATCACGTCCAACACAATCTGGCTAAAGATATATAGAAATGTGTGCCTAAATCACATAGAGATTCAACTTCGTTGGAATAAGTTTTATGAGAATATGTTATACAATTATCAATTCTTTAGGTTTTTTGGAAATCACAAAATGAGCGAAATACCCCTTTATATAGCGCTAATTTTGCGCTCTCACACTTTGATTAAATAGAATAGAATCGCGTAGATAATAGCGAACCAAAAGTGACATCAAATTATAACATTATTGCTTTCTTTAGACTTCGGAAATTTAGCGTAAACAACTACTTCCGGTCACTGGAAATAATCCACAATTTAAAGAAATCAAGAGAATAAGATCTTCTACAGATGTATGAAATGTCGTCCACCACCTGAAGCCGTTCTTCTGTTATCGGTATTTTTTATAACTTGAGTACCGTTATAGCTAGGTTGATGAAATTTCATATATAAGTATTATATAAAAATTGTAGATCCTTTTCAACTTTTCAGCGATTTCCGATAACCGGAAGTGGAACTTTTTCTAGTTTGAATTTTTCAAAAGCCTATAACTGGAGTACTTTTTTAGATAGATAAATGAAAATTTGACATACAAGTAAAAGATATTTTAATAATGAAATAACACACGGGAACAACTACGTTTGTCTTCGTTAAAAAATACGCTATGATAAAATAAAACTGCTGTTACCAGATCAAACTAATCAAGTCTTAATGTTCATGTGCTATTGATGGAACAGAACACATTCAACTGTAAATATTGGTAATGCTCAATCTATCACTGTAATACAAACTGGGATGCACACCATGAGTCCAGGGACAATGGGCAGGATTCAGGGCACTTTTTTCTCAAGTCATGTGGAATGATTCATTCTTTGTTGAAATAGAAGCATGTCGAACAGGCAAGGTATTAACTATTGCATTCAAATTATAGCAAACCAAAATGGCTACCTGTTTGCTAATATTAAAACTGAAACAAAATAACCTGCTCACAGTTAAACATTGAGCCACTTAATTCAAGACTATCGTACCTCGATTAACGAACGCCCCAACTTCTACTTTAGGCAATCACTTTTATTTTATTTTTACTTTCTCGTATATACGAAGTATAGAGAAAGTCTTGTCATCATGCAAAAAAATTGAGATTTTTACAAATCTCGACGTTTTACACCTCACTGATACGGAAAAACATAATTTTGCAATCTTGTCCGTATGTCTGTGTGTCTGTGTATGTGTCTGTGTGTAAACACGATAACTTGAGTACCGTTATAGCTAGGTTGATGAAATTTCATATATAAGTATTTTATCAACATTGTAGATCTGTATAAACTTTTGAGCGATTTCCGATAACCAGAAGAGGTACTTTTTCTACTTTGAATTTTTCAAAAGCCTATAACTTGAGTACTATTTCAGATAGATAAATGAAATTTCACATGTACGTAAAAGCTCTAATTCTCTACCTTCTGTCAAATTTTGAGTAATTTCCGTTGACCGGAAGTACTAATTTACGCTATTTCCGATTTCTAAAAAAAACGCATGTAAATTTATAAAGTACTAATAATATTGCGCACTATTATGCACATTTCATTGGCGTTCACTTGGTGTGCAATCCTTTTTTCTACGAGATTTTATTCTATTTTAAAAACTTTAAGTATTTAAAATGGAGTTACCATCCCCTGTTGTTTTATATAAGAATATTCGAGAAAGCTTAGGGGAGATCACTCCCGGTTTATTTTAATGTGTTTCCATAGCCTTTGCCCAACCAAGAACAAACTACAGCAAATGTTTGATTTTGGAGTTGTCTCTCCTAGAAGAGTGGCTATCCCCAGCTAACGCGCCTCATCTGCCCGAGGATTTGAACTCGAGACATTTCAGTTAAGCATCCACGAGCTTTACCGACTCGACCACGCCGATCCCCTAACATCTAACCAATATGTACTCATTTTTATCATGATTATATGTTGTCCCCACCCACTACCACGACACACACACTGACAAAGCACAGGCGAGATCCATCCGCTACGTCAGTAGCACTAAATATATGACTGTTTAGTTTAGGCTTGTAGAAGTTTCCGACCTCTGCCCCGCGATCTAGCCGGGTACCAGACGGTAAGACGATGTCCTGCGTCTGGTGGTGGGGGAAGTAAAGCCTGGATAGAGCCTACAGATGGATAAGCGACCATCATGTAGTGTTTCAAACCAACATCTTCGTGAGACTGATTCAGTCCAAAATGTGCCATTTAGTTGGAGTTCACTACGTCGAGACCTCCCTGGCTAATGGGAGTCAAACTCCTGAGCCTGTATATCCGTGTCACGATAGTTATTGAACTGTAATTCAAGTTTTTATATTGGGCATGGGAAAGCTGGAAATGCAGACTAACCTTGAACAAACGTAAATATTCATGAGAATATTATAATGTCGTTACAGAGCAGACGATAAAGACTGGTGGCACTTGTTTGATTATAGACTCAAAAAGAAAACAAAGAATATCAAACCACATTATGTAGGAAATTATCAATAACATACGGAGGTTAAACTAGGCCCAACTAAAACAGTAAGAACGGTAAAAGCGTACAAAACAACAGACCCCCACCTCCATCCTCTTAGGTGTCATTCATTTATGAGGCCCACAAAAAGTTGGATTTCCACAGGCGTCCATTTAAAGAACGTCATCCCTGGCCTGTAAACCCGATATTAACGTTCACTAAAAGTAAAGGCCTATAAATGTTTTTAAAAGTTTAAATCATACAGTATTCACACCAGATGCATGTCATTTATGTGTCAGAATTCGACCGCTGTTTTTGTTTTTAACTCTAAAATCAACCCAATTTATTGTTATAAGCAAACGCTGTCTGGGCTGGTATTTATACTAAAGTGTGTGCTCGAGTTTGATATTTTGATAAAAAATTGAAATAAATTTGTCATTCAGATATTAAAACATTGGCTTTTACTTTTATAGTAAAACAAAAAACCCAAAGTTTTCACTTTAAAGGGAAATTTATTATGATTGAAAAAGGAAATTTGGGGGCCCCTAAAAATCGGGGGCCCCTGGTTGCAGCCCCCTCAGCACCCCCCTTAATCCGCCACTGCTAATAAGTCACTGAAGTCAGATGAAAAAGTGAACGATGCTCATGAAGTCAGTGATTTCAAACCCTCTACCAGCAAACTATCAACATCTAAGCAGGCTACAGTCCAGATAAACTTACAATCAGAGATTGAGATTCTGAATTCTGATCTAGTCGGCTTGTATGAGCGACAAACTCGCAGAATGTTAACGCAAGAACAGAACATGGAGCTTAAAGAAAAGAAACAGAAAAAGAGTGATTTGGAAAAAAAAAGCTAAAGAGGAAGATATCTGATCAAATAAGATCTAAGAAAGCTCGAAATGAAAAGAAAACTGAATGCTTTGTTTGAAGAGAATCCGGGGCTACGTGCCACTTTTAATGTTAGATCTAATCCTGGCAGGCCAAGGATTGAAGAAGATCAATCTTCTTTATTGGAAACTATCATAAACATTGCTATGCATGGATCGGCATCACACGAGAGGAGGCAGAACAAAGTCTACAGGACTATTAAAACATTAGATCAGCTAAATGATCAGTTAAAACAGGATGGGTTTATAATTAGTAGAAGTGGGCTATACCTTCGGCTGTTGCCAAGACGTACTTCTTCTCATGAAGGGCAACGACATGTATCGACAGTCCCAGTAAAACTGATAAGAGCGCTAAAACGATTGCCATGCAAATCACATAGATAGCTTGTTTTCAACAGCAACAATGCATCACCTAGAAGAGTTAGCGTCCATGCTTGGACCGAATGAGGTAAGCTTTATAAGCCAAGATGATAAGGCCGGCGTTCCGCTTGGGTTGACAGCAGCTAAAAAACAGAGTCCATTGCTCATGCACATGGAATACAGGGTGAGCTTGCCTGACCATGACTGGGTTGTGGCTGCTGGACATAAGCTGATCCCTTCAGTTTATGCCGGGATAAAAATTCAGCCCAACGCCTTGGGAAATCGAGAAGCTGTTGGATACTCCGGCCCAACATACATATCAATCAGATCTGGTAAACATTCCTCATCCACGGCACTTAGTCATGGACTTGATTTTGAAAAATTACTTACTTTACACGAATTTGATGATATCACAAAGAGCGGTGTGGATCAAATTGTTAAACCAATAGTAGTGTTGACGGTTGATGGTGGCCCAGACGAAAACCCTAGGTATCAAAAGTGATCAAAGTTGCGGTACACCACTTTCTCAATCAGAACTATGATGGTTTGTACATTGCTACCAATGCACCAGGAAGAAGTTGAAAGAAAAATGGCGCCACTTAGCAATGAGCTCACAGGATTAGTTTTACCCCATGACCACTACGGCAGTCATTTGGATGAAAGATGAGTCACAATAGACACAGATTTAGAGAAGAAGAATTTTCAGTTTGCCGGAAACACTTTGGTCATACTTGACAGTGGATACATTTCCTACAGTAGCATCATACATAGATCCAGAAGATTCTGGACTCCTTGAGACTTCTCTGCTCTCAAAGGATCAGGTTGGCACGATATTCATGTGAGAACTAGCCAGTATTTGACTCAGATCGTTAAATGCATGGATGGTAAATGTTGTTCAAAGCCAAGAAGCTCGTATTTCAGCTTAATAACTGATAGATTTCTTCCTCCACCTTTACCAGTCGCCCAAACAAGCTGTGGACTAACAATAACTGAGCGTTCAACAGATGGCTCTTCACATAAATTTCCATCTCTTTTTGTTGCTCAAAGTATAAAAGTGGATGAAATCCTTTCCCGCTCTTCAAATCCTTATCGCACAATCCCTTATGATTTGTATTGTCCGTCTGTTCAATCCGTGATCAGCGACAGGGTTTGTAAGAAGTGTCATTCATACTTCTCTTCATTGGTTATGCTGCGCAATCATTCTTTAACTCACAAACAGGAATCATCAATTGTGCCATTACAGCGCACCAGGCCTCTGAGAGTTGCTGCACGTCGCCAACGTGAACTGATGGTTATAATTGCCAATGAAATTAATGGTCAGAGTGTAGATTGGATAGTAGAGGAAGATCTTGATGTATAGGGAATTCCCATTCCATACAGGAAAAAAATCAATTCCGTCCCTGTGTATTCAATGAAGGAACATTTTAATTCTCCATGGGAGAATGAATTAGCTTAAATATCACAACTTTTAATTGAGGATTGCCATATTAATACCGTTATAAGTAGTTTTTTTTAAAAAAAAATACTTCTGTTAATGATCTTGCTAAGATTTAGAAATATGAATGTATGTGTATATATGTATATATATATATATATATATATATATATATATATATATATATATATATATATATATATATATATATATATATATATATATATATATGCTCGGTTAAGTATAACTTGTTACTGATATTATTATTTAATCGTTATTAATAAAATTTCTATACCACTTTGCTTAGATTTTGCATATTATACTCAATATATTGTTATTCTCACGTGTGTCGTCATGTCTGCAAGAAATACCTACATTTACATTAAGTATTTAAAAAAAAATTAATCTTATCAGCTTTAACATCACCTCACTGTATTATTGTTTACCTGCTGGTGCCACGAATGGGTCCTGCACGATCATTATTAATGCTGTGTCAACGAGGGGTAATTTTAAAGGGATGAAAACACAGCAAATTTAAAACATAGGATAAATTGTAAATTAGGGGTGGGGGGGGGGGTGGAGTGTGACGTCATTTTAGGGGGGTCTGACTTTTTGTGACGATGTGTGACGTAGGGGGGGAGGGGGTAAAAAATGGCCAAAAAAGCGTGACGTCATTTATGGACGACCCCAATGAACATTGAACCGTTTAATATGTTTTAACAATTTGCATGTATTTAATATTTTCTTTACGTTATGCGAAAGAGTAAAAACTGTAGCAACTATAAATAAATTTTAGTCTTTATATAAACAAACCCTACTCTATTACTTATAGTAAGACACTGCGATGCACTGTAAAGCACAGCGATGACGGACTGACACACTACCAGCCCGCTTATATTATAGATACTGATTCAGAAATAGAATTAAATAAGTAACAGTGGTATTGTGACAGTAAAAAAATTTTACAGACGGGTGCATAGGGGAGTTGTAACCCCCCCCCCCCCCTACACCACTGCCTTATGTCAAGTATAGAATTAGCTTACCTAGCATTACTCTGTAAGTGGACTTTTAAAATGGAGTGTAAAGTAAGTGGACTTTTAAAATGGAGTGTAAACACAGTGAAATGGGTGAAACGAACTTTCCCATACAAGTGTTGCGAGAATCTAGGCCACTCAGGGTGTGCAGTTGATTGGGATCACAGCACGTGGAAACAGCTGGGGCCATTTTTGAATTGTGAATAATTCGTTTAATATGTCAGCCATTGTGATTGAACTTAATCATCAAATGACGTAATCAATTTTTGCTAAGGTGTCTGGGTCAAGTTTTCTTCTGCACCCCGTGTCACGTGACACTTTGTCTTTCTCCCCGCCCTCTTTTTAATCAGTAGAATACGTCATGTGATTGACATGTGTGTAGTGAGTTACTGCACGTCATATACTGTATATAAAAAAAATCCTTCAAATAAAGCAGTCAAAAATGTGAGACCTACCTAGTGTGGAGACGATGACCTCCAGCTGACCCCGATGACCTCCAGATGACCTCCAGTTGACACCAACTGATCGTATCTCCAAGAAACAGATGTTTGAGCCAACAAACTTTGCTGCACAGTACGTAAATAAATAGCCTATCACATACGCCTACTAGACAATTACTGGCCTACAAAATTTAAAATCGGATTAGTAAGTTGTGGGTAGCGTCTGACGTCAGCTGTCAGAGGTTATGTATGGTGTGGTGGGGGGGGGTTAGTGGCGTAGCGAGGTCGGGTGTCACCCGATGCGGCACTTAATACCCTTCCTGGGGACAAACTTTCAATTTTCGATTTGCACCCCCCCCCCCTTCAAACTTTCAATTTGCACCTCTTAAAAGACTATTTAACACTCGAATTAATCACTTAATTAAGTAGAATTAACATTTTTCTCTATATATTTTGCTAATTTTTGCCTTGGTGTCACCCGGTGCTGTCCGCACCCCCCCCCGCTACGCCACTAGGGGGGGTGCTCTGAGGTCAGCTGTCAGAGGTTATGTATGTGGGGGGGTGTCCTTATGACAGCTAACATGCTCTACTTTAGTGGATGTTTTTTATGAAATTTATATAATTTATATAGAAAATATATACTTTTAACAGTGTCCGCCCCCCCCCCCCCGAAGAAAGTCTACCGCCCTCCCGAAAATTTCAAGCGCCCCCCCCCCCCCCCGGAGAAAAAAAAGTCTGGAAGAAACACTGCAATCGATGACGACCAAATCTGCCCAAGCAAACACTGAAGCACTTCCTTCCTATTTCTACAAGTGGTTTCTGTGGGATGTTTCCCCAGACACCTTGTGGGCACTCTAGTCCAGTTGTCCGTTTTCGTTACTTTGTGCAGAGTTCAGAATTGCACTGGAAAAAAAAACCACCATTGGGTTTTTTTTTTTCGTGTGCCACTTGTGGCAAACTTTAGACGCCCGGAATACACCCCCCCCCAACCCCCCCCCTTAGGTTCTAGTGTTATAAAACTGTCGTCTGCCGCCTGAGCACAAAGCCTAGTGATATACACACATTTGACAAGTTTAATGGTCGTGTTTGTTTGATTTTTGTTGAAAGTAAACATGAGTTTATGTTCACGCATACATTGTTGTAGGTGATTGTGCGGCAGGTGATTGTGCGGTAGTTGATTGTGTGGTAGATGATTGTGTGGGAGGTGATTGTGCTACAGGTGATTGTGTGACAGTTAAATGTGTGACAGTTTATTGTGTGGCAGGTGATTGTGTGGCAGGTGATTGTTTGGTAGATGATTGTGTGGGAGGTGATTGTGCTACAGGTGATTGTGTGACAGTTGATTGTGCTGTAGGTGATTGTCACAGCACCAGGTTCTGGCCCATGGATGACGTCACTAGCATTGATCCATTCTTTAAAAAACAAGCTGACACCAATAAGGATGTGATCAATATATCTGGCTGTTTATCTCTGTGATACG